>NW_026777063.1:0-43982 GCF_030936135.1 Gavia stellata
TGGCTCCTTTAAGAAGGGCCAAGGGGGCGGGGTTTGAGGGTTGGGGGCGGAGCCTTCCGGCAAGCAGTAGAGGGGCGGGTGCCTCGGGCTAGGGGGGGGCGTGGCCTCTGCCAGAGGGGCGGGCAGGTGCTGGGGGCGTGGCCTCACATTGAGGGGTGGGGGCGTGGTCTCTGGCGAAGTGCCTGGAGGCGTGGCCTCCCGTTGATGGCGGGTGGGTGCTGAGGGGGCGTGGTATCCAGCTGGGGAGGCGGGGAGGGAGGCGGAGATGGGGGCGTGGCCTCTCGCGGAGAGGTGGAGAAAGGGGCGTGGTCTCAGGCGGGGAAAGGGCGTGGCTCTAGCAGAGGGGGCCGCAGCAGAAGAGGCCATGGCCGGAGGCGCTGAGGCCGCTGACCCAGGGGGAACCTGGGGAAGGGGGGGCAGAAGGGTGAGGGATGCCGGGGGGGTCTGCTCGGGGCCAGTGGGGTCTCACCTGCTGGATAGGGACCGAGTGGGCACAGTGGGAGCGGTGACGGGGGGACACACGACATGGCAGGGGTGGGGATGGGGCCCCAGTGGGGACAGGGACAAGGATGGGGACAGGGATGGGGACGGGCGCCTGTGGGGAAGGGGACAGGGGACTCCATCGATCCTTGCCACACCCCCCGCCATCCCGGCGGCCTCACCGTTGCCTCCTGATCCCCGTCAGTCAGATGCCGGTGGCGATGGCAGCAAGAAGTCTGGTGGCCCAAGGAGGGAAGAGGGGCCCTGGGCCTGGGCCAGGAGCTGCTGGGCTCGGGCAGACCCACACGCGCCATGTCGAGGCTTGACCTGGCTGCTGGCAGAACCCGCCTTCTTCTCACATCAGTCTTCGCCGGCATAGGTGGGGAGGGCTGTCAGTCTCCTTCCCCTGAGGTGATGCTGGTTCTCATTGGCCCGCCTGGGCTGTCACTCTGCCCCGGTTCGGGGCCCCGCCTCCCCTGAGGTGATGCTGCCTGTGATTGGCCGCCAGGTAGTTAGGCTGCCCAGGTGGAGATCCCTGAGGTGATGCTCTCTCTGATTGGTCGCCTGGGCTGTCACTCTGCCCGGTTCGGGGCCCGCCCTCCCCTGAGGTGATGCTGCCTGTGATTGGCCGCCAGTTAGTTAGGCTGCCCGGGTGCAGTTCCTCCGAGGTGATGCTCTCTCTGATGGCCGCCTGGGCTGTCACTCTGCCCCGGTTCGGGGCTCGCCCTCCCCTGAGGTGATGCTCTCTCTGATTGGCTGCCTGAGGGGTCACCCCCCCCCTCCATCCTAGTGCCCACCCTTCTCTGAGGTGATCTTTCCTCTGATTGGCTGCTCGGTATTCCCCCCGTGCCCCTCCCATGGGTCAGACGGCTTGTCAATCGTCCAATGTCCCAGTCTCCCGCCAGGCGTGATTGGTGGAGCCGGCATGCCCCGCCCCCGCACGGTGCCCCAGACTTTTGACTCTTCCCACCCTTACTGCAGGCCTCAAAGCTTGATTGGTTAGTTACATATCAATCACGTGCCTTGCCCCCCCACTCAAACGCGATTGGCTGTCCGGGGTCCACTGACTCCCCACAGACTTCTGGGTGGACGTTGCCAGGCAACTAGCTCCACCTTCTCGCTCGCGATTGGTGGCGATAGGTAGCCCTCTCCTTTCCAGTCCCTACGCTGGGTTTGGCTGGGACCGGCCAGCAATCCCGCCCCCGCCCGAAGGCGATTGGTTCTTCCGCCTTCCCGTCAAAAAATAGACATCACATCCGCTTGTTTTACTCTTGCCGCGCCCCCTCCTTCTCCGCCCGCTCCGGTTGGCCCGCCTCCCCGCGCTTCCCCCGCTCTGATTGGCCGCGGCTCTGTCCCCGCCCCCTGGAGGGGGCCGCCTCCCCGCGCGGCAGCGGCCGGGCGCTCAGTTGAGCAGCGGCGGCCGCGGTGAGCGGAGCTCTCCCGCCGCCGGGGCCCCGCGATGGCGGCGGGCGAGGCGGGGACCGTGACGGCGGAACTGCTGCTGCTGCTGCCGCCGCCGCCTCTGCCGCCATCGCCGCCGCCCGGAGGAGCCGGTACGGAACGCGCCCTGGAAGAAGCAGCGGCCTCCGGTACCCTCAGCTTGGCCGGCCGCCGCCTCCGCGCTTTCCCGGTGGCTGCGGCGCGGCGGTGGGACCTCAGCGACACCACGCAGGCCGGTGAGGCCACGCCCCCTCTTCCTTTAGCCACGCCCCCGGGCACCCCTGGCCACGCCCCTCCCGGCGGTCCCATACCCCCCCCCCCCGGTTCCCGGGGGTCCCCGGTGCCTCCTGCCCCCCCCGGGCTGGGCCTGGCTCCGTCCCCCCGCACCCCCGGGGGGGTCCCCGGTGCCTCCTGCCCGCCCCGGGCCTCCCCCCTCCCCGCCGCAGCCCCCCCCGCCTCCTCCGGCAGGTGCAGGGGGGGCCCGGGGGTACCCCCCCGCCTCCATCAGCCTCTCCGGGCCCCCCGTGCTGAACCGGGCCCCTCGGGGGGGGGCCGGAGCCCTATACCTCCCCCCGCCTGCACGGGGTTCCCCCCCCCCCCTCCACGCCGAGGGGGGCCCTGCGGGTGCTGCCCCCCCCCCATCCCTCGGCGCCTCCCCGGAAGCCAAAGGTTTGCCGGGCGCGGCGGAGGGCGGATAAACAGGGTGCCGGGGCGGGAAGAGCCGGTGCGCCTGGTCCGGGCGGTCCTGCCTGCCTCAGTTTCCCCCCCAGCAGAGTGGGGGGGTGTCACCAAGCCTGGGGTGCCCCCCCCCTCGCTTCAAGGCAGGGGGAGGTGGGGGGGAGCCACCCCGCTGCTCTCGCTTCCCCTTCGGCTTCCCCTTCCGGGAGGGTTGGGGTGCCATAGCCACCCCCCATCAGCCCTAAAAAGGGGGGTTCGGGGCTTGGCCCCCCCAGGTTTTAACCCTTCTCAGGAGAGGGGGACGGGGCGGGGTGCCCCTCGTCACCGGCGCGTTAACATCCGGGAGGTCCCTGTCCCCTGCGCTGCTAGGGACACTCTAGGGTCACCCTGGGGGGGTGGCTGTGCCCCCCGGGGACCCCAGAGCACCCAGTGTCCCCCCCCACCCCGAGCTGAACCCCCCCACGGCGCCGGGGAGGCAGCAGGGGAGAACGAGGTGTCCCCTGTCCCGGGTGGCATTGTCCCCAAGGGTTTATGGTGCCCATCCCTGGTGGTGTCTGGTCTCTGTCCCCAGTGGTGTGTGGTGGCCTGGTCCCTGACTGTCCCTGTCCCCAACTGTCCTGAGGGTCCCCATCCCTGACTGTCATTGTCCCCAAGGGTCTCCTGTCCCCTTCCCTGAGGGTCCCCGTCCTGAAGGTCCCTGTCAGTCCCTGTCCCCCATCCCCATCAGTCCCCATCCCTGGGGTCCCCTGTCCCCATCGGTCCCTGTCCTGGAGGGTCCCCATCCCTGAGTGTCCCTGTCCCCATTCCTGGGGGTCCCCTGTCCCTCACGGTCCCCATCCCTGATGGTCTCTGTCCCCTGTCCCTGAGTGTCCCCATCCTTGAGGGTCCCTCTCCCATCAGTCCTTGTCCCCGAGGGTCCCCTGTCCCTCACAGTCCCCATCCCTGATGGTCTCTGTCCCTGAGTCCCTGTCCCCATTCCTTAGGGTCCCTGGTCCCCATCAGTCCTTGTCCCTGAGGGTCCCCTGTCCCCATCGGTCCCTGTCCTGGAGGGTCCCCATCCCTGAGGGTCTCTATCCCCTGTCCCCATCCCTGAGGGTCTTTATCCCCTGTCCCCATCGGTCCCCTGTCCCTGAGGGTCCCTGTCCCCATTCCTGGGGTCCCCGTCCTTGAGCGTCCTGTCCCATCCTTGAGAGTCCCTTGTCCCTGAGGGTCCCTGTCCCCGTACCTGGGGGTCCCCTGTCCCTCATGGTCCCATCCCTGATGGTCTCTATTCCCTGTCCCTGAGGGTCCCTGTCCCCATTCCTGGGGGTCCCCTGTCCTGAGGGTCCCTGTCCCCATTCCTGGGGGTCCCCTGTCCCTGAGGGTCCCTGTCCCCCCCCGTCACTGGGGGTCCCTGTCCCTCACGGTCCCATCCCTGAGGGTCTCTATCCCCTGTCCCCATCGGTCCCCTGTCCCCATCGGTCCCCTGTCCCCATTCCTGGGGGTCCCTTGTCCCTGAGGGTCCCTGTCCCCGTCACTGGGGTCCCTGTCCTCACGGTCCCCATCCCTGAGGGTCTCTATCCCCTGTCCCTGAGCGTCCTGTGTCCCCATCCTTGAGGGTCCCTGTCCCTCATGGTCCCCATCCCCGGGGTCCCCTGTCCTGAGTGTCCCCATCCCTGAGGGTCTCCGTCCCCACGCGTCCCCCCCCCGCTCCGTCCCCGCAGACCTCTCCCGCAACCGTTTTGGGGAGGTGCCGGAGGCCGCCTGCCGCCTGGTCTCCTGGAGGGGCTCAGCCTCTACCACAACTGCCTGCGCAGCGTCTCCCCCGCCATCGCCAACCTCCAGGCCCTCGCCCACCTCGACCTCAGGTACTGCCCCTCCCCGGGACGCGGGTCGGGGGGGGGGTCCAGCGGCACCCCCTCGCGCCGCCGGCTAACCCGCTCCCTGCCCGCAGTCGCAACCAGCTGACCTCGCTGCCCGCCTGCCTCTGCCTCCTGCCCCTCCGCGTCCTCAACGCCGGCAACAACCGCCTGGCGCAGCTCCCCGAAAACATCGGGGCGCTCGGCGCCCTGCGGCAGCTGGTGAGCACCAGTCGGGGGGCGTGGGGGGGCGGTGACAGCACCGGGACAGCATCTCCCCGCCCCGTTTTTGGTCACCGACCCCCCCCCACGCCTCGTCACCTCGCTTCGTTAACTGCGCCGCTGTAGGACGTCAGCTGTAACGAGCTGCGGGCGCTGCCGGCCGGCGTGGGGCAGCTGAAGTCGCTGCGGGATCTCAACCTCCGCCGGAACCAGCTCACCGTGCTGCCCGCAGGTGGGTGGGGGTTCGCGGGGGGGTCCCCCACTTTGGGGGACCCCACGTGACCTCCCCGTGTGCCCCCCCTCCGGCCCCCAGAGCTGTCGGAGCTGCCCTCGTCCGCCTCGACTTCTCCTGCAACCGGGTGGTCGCCATTCCCCGCTGCTACCGGCGTCTCCGGCACCTCCAAATCATCCTGGCCGATAACAACCCCTCCAGTCACCCCCCGCCCAGGTCAGGGGGGGTCCGGGGGGTGTGGGGGACCCCCGTGGACCCCCCAAAACCCCATCTCACCCCACAGACCCCCCCCCCCCAGGTCTGCCTGAAGGGCAAAGTCCACATCTTCAAGTACCTCCACCTCGAAGCCGAGGCTGCCACCGCCACCCGGCCCCCCCCTCCATGGTAAAGAGGGGTCTCAAAGAGGGGAGGGGCCCCCCAAATTCCCCACCCCGTGTTTTTTGGGGTCCCCCACCCCTGTTTTTTACCCCCCCTACAGCCTCACGGACGAGCTCTGCCCTCTCCGGCAGCGCGGGGGGTTGGACTCCGGCTTCAACAGCGTCGACAGCGGCAGCAAGCGCTGGTCCGGCAACGAGGTGGGTTTTGGGGTGCAGGGGGTGCAGTGGGGGGGGGTTGGGGTGCCCCCCCCTTCAGTCCCCTCCCTTGCACCCCCCTTTTCCACCATTTCAGTCCACGGATGAGTTTTCGGAGCTGCCCCGGCAGCCCAGGGAGAAGCGCAGCGGGACAGGTGAGCGGGGTGGGACCCTGTCACCCCCCCAGGGGCCGGTGTCACCCCCCCCGGGGGCCAGTGTCACCCCCCCGGGGGCCAGTGTCACCCCTTGAGGACCCTGTCACCCCCCGGGACCCAGTGTCACCCCCCATCTCCCCCAGCCGGTGACAGTGACCCCGAGCAGGTCGACTTCATCGAGGGCAGCCTCACCGGGGAGGAGGAGGAGGAGACCCCGCTTGAGGTGACAGCATTGTCCCCAGCTGCCCCCGGGACCCCCCCCTCAAATTTTGGGGGCCCCCCAAACCCCGGGACCCCCCCAAACGCCAGTGCCCCCCCTCTTTACCCCCCCCAGGAGCAGCAGGGCTCGTCCCCAAGGGAAGGGGACACCCGGAGAAGGGAGCGGGTGGCAGGTGAGTGTTGGGGGGATGGGGGGGTCCGGGGGGGTTTTGGGGGGGTCCCTGCTGACCCCCCGCCCCCCCCAGGGTGGCCCCTGTCCCCGGGCAGGGGGAGGGGGCCGGGGAGGGCGGCGGCGGCGCCCCGAGAGCCTCCAGCTCTGGCAGGAGAGGGAGAGGAGGCAGCAGGCGAGGAAGAGCCGGGGGCTGGAGCAGAGGGAGAGGTATGGGAGTGGGATTGGGGACGGGGATTGGGAGGGGAGGGAATGGGATTGGGAAGGGGGGAACGGGGACTGGGAGAACGGGGACTGGGAGAACGGGGACTGGGAGAACGGGGACTGGGAGAACGGGGACTGGGAAGGGGAGAATGGGGACTGGGAGAATGGGGACTGGGAAGGGGGGAACGGGACTGGGAGAATGGGGACTGGGAATGGGGACAGGGGTGGGTGTTGGGGACTGGGATTGGGGATGGAGAATGGGATGGGGGATGGTGATGGGGACAGGAGATTTGGGACAGGACCGGGGACAGGAGGAGGGATTGGGGAGAGGGATGGGGACAGGGAGGAGGGACTGGGGACAGGGATGGGGACAGGGACTGGGGACAGGGGACAGGGAGGAGGGACAGGGAAGAGGGATGGGGACAGGAAGGAGGGACTGGGGACAGGGATGGGGACAGGGACTGGGGACAGGGGACAGGGAGGAGGGACAGGGAAGAGGGATGGGGACAGGGACTGGGGACAGGGACTGGGGACAGGGAGGAGGGACAGGGGACAGGGAGGAGGGATTGGGGAGAGGGATTGGGGACAGGGAGGAGGGATTGGGGACAGGGATGGGGACAGGGAGGAGGGACTGGGGAAGAGGGACGGGGACAGGGAGGAGGGACAGGGGACAGGGATGGGGACAGGGAGGAGGGACAGGGGACAGGGATGGGGACAGGGAGGAGGGATTGGGGACAGGGATGGGGACAGGGAGGAGGGACAGGAATGGGGACAGGGAGGAGGGACAGGGGACAGGGATGGGGACAGGGAGGAGGGATTGGGGACAGGGATGGGGACAGGGAGGAGGGACAGGGGACAGGGATGGGGACAGGGATGGGGCAGGGCCGGGTGGCTGCCACCTTCCCCCCTTCCAGCTTCCTGCGAGCGGCTGCCAAAGCCGCCCCGGCTGCTCCCCCCACGTGAGTGTCCCCTGTCCCCAACCCCCCCGGACGCCTGGACCCCCCCCAAATACGGGAGTCCCCCCCAAAGGCGGGGTTCCCCGGGTGACATGGGGGGGGCCGCTCTCCCCCCACAGCAGCCAGTCGGAGCCGGGCACCTTCCCGCAGCGGCAGCCGAGGACAGCAGTGAGTATCGGGACCTCGTTAGGCTCAAGGCTAATTACCCGGGGGTGTTCGTTAACCCCCCCCGCCCCCCCGGTGCCGTTCCAGGGCCCAGACGAAGCCCCCGGCCCCCCCGTGGCCCCCCCCGGCTCCTCGCCCCGCGCCACCCCCAAACCCACCAGCTTCCTCTTCCGCTCCTCCTCCTCCCGCAGCGCTGCCACCAACCCGGTAGGACACCGTGTCCCCGCCGTGTCCCCTCCCCGTGTCACCCCTCCCACGTCTGACACCCCCCCAAATTTCCTCCCCGCAGCCCCCCCGTCCCGCGACGCCCCCCCGGACCCCGACGAGAGGGAGCTGATCGCTGAGATGCGGCAGGTAGAGGAGGGGGGGGATCCCTCCTTCCCCCCTAAAAATCTTTGGGGGGGGTGTTTAGGGGGTCTGTACCCCCGATATTTTTTTTTGGGGGGGGGGGGTGTTTTTATCCTGTGCTGTGTCCCCCCCCCAGAGCATCGAGTCGCTGCTGCAGCTGCGGCTGCCGGAGGAGCTGGGGGAGGCGCTGAGCGACGGGGAGCTGCTGTGCCGGTTGGCCAACCGCCTGCGCCCGCGCCTCGTCCCCTTCATCCACGTCCCCTCGCCCGCTGCCGTGAGTGAGCCCCCTCCCCA
Organism: Gavia stellata; assembly: GCF_030936135.1. Lineage (NCBI taxonomy): Eukaryota > Metazoa > Chordata > Aves > Gaviiformes > Gaviidae > Gavia > Gavia stellata. Next base: position 7,973 of record NW_026777063.1, read on the forward strand.
AAACACACACCCCCCCCCCCCAAAACCCCACCCTGACCCCCCCTTTTGCCCCCCCCCAGCCCAAGCTGAGCCCCGCCAACAGCCGCCGGAACGTGGAGAGCTTCCTCGAGGCTTGCCGGCGCCTGGGGGTCCCCGAGGTACTGTTTTTGGGGGGATTTTTACGTGGGGGGGGGTCCTACACTCCCCCGTGTTGATGTAGGACCCCCCCCTCTCCTTGCGGCCCCCCCCAGGTGAAGCCGCCCCCTCCCCGGCGCCCCCCCCCCGGGTTCCTCGCTGGCTTCGCCCTCTTCTACGGCCTCGTCATGGCGTTGCTTTACGCGGCTTATCGCGCTCTCTTCGGCTGCTGAGGGGGGGGGTACCCCCGATTTGGGGGGGGGGGTGTCCCCCAACCCCGGGAACCCCCCCAACCCCGGGGGGGCCCCCTGAGACCCCCCCCAACCCCGGGGGGGTTCCCTCCCTGCCTTGCCCCCCCCCCTCGCCCCTTCTTGTGCTTAACATTGGGGAAACTGAGGCGGGGGGGGGGGCTGAACCCCTTTCCCCCCCCCCCGGGGGTGCTACCCTCTTAATTATTATTATTATTAATTATTATAATGAGTTATTATTAGAATTAATAATTATAATGATTTATAATTAATTATTATTCTAATTATAGACAACCCTAAATTATATTTGATATACACTTATCTCTGGGTGGTGTGTGAATAGGGGGGGGGCTTAAAAATTGGGGGGGGCCTTAAAAATTGGGGGGGGGGGGTGGTGTGCTTAAAACCTGGGGGGGGGCTCAGCCCCTCCCCCAGCCGCTGCGCAGCTCTTTGTCCGTTTTTGCCCTTTCTGTGCCCAAAAGGGGACGACGCGTCCCCCCTCCCCCCGCTACGCTGTGTGTGCCCCCCCCCCCTTTGCCCCCCCCCTCTTTGCCCCCCCCCACCCCTCTCTTTGCCCCCCCCAGGCCGCCATCTGCCGGCCCCAGCAGGTGCTGGAGGAGGAGAGCCTGGGCCCGCTGGCCCGCACCCTGCGGGGGCTGCTGGGGGTCGCCCCCCCGCGGGACCCCCCCCCAGCCCCCCCGATTCTCCCCCCACCCCCCCGTGAGCCTCAACAAGGCCCGCCCCAGCACGGTCTCGGCTCTGTCATTGGTGGTGGTGGGGGGGGGGTGGTGAAGCTGATCTGGTGCCGCTGTTTTGGTTGAGGGCAGTATAGCACGTGGAGGTGAAGCTTTGGCCGCCATCTTGGCTGAGGGCAGGAGCCCTTATCCCCAGTATGGAAGATGGCTGTGGAACCGTGGCCACCATCTTGGCTGAGGGCAGGCAGCCATCATCACCCCTGGTGTGGGATGTGGTGGTGAAGCCCTGGCCGCCATCTTGGCTGAGGGCATGCACCCTTATCCCCAGTATGGTACATGGTGGTGAAGCCTCAGCCGCCCTCTTGGCTGAGGGCAGGCAGCTGTTATCCCCCCATGTGGGATATGGTGGTGAGGCCCTGGCCACCATCTGGCTGAGGGCAGGAAGGCAGTGAGGAACACAGGGCAAAATAGAGTGCGAAGCCCCCAGGCAGCCATCTTTACTGAGGGCAAATGATTCCTGCCAGGAGAGGAGGCAGGCAGTGCCTACAGTGGCCATCTTTACTGAGGGCAGCCCAGTACTGAGGGAAGGCAGAAGGCATGCACAGCAGCCATCTTTACTGAGGGCAAAGTCCCTCCAGCCCCCCCACCCAGGACCAGGGATTTGGGGGGGGGACAGGCCAAGGGCATTCCCCCCCACCAGTGTTTGGGGGGGGGCTGTGAAAGCACTGAGCTGCCCCCTCCAATGTGGGGAGGAGGTTGGCTCTGGGAGGGGGTTATGGGCACTTAGGGGGGTGTGAAGGCACTGGGGGGGGGGGTTAGCGGGGTGCAGGAGACTGGGGGGGGCTCAAGGGAGGCGCTGAGCCGGGAGCAGTTTCTATAGAATATATATTAGATATCGTCATAGAGCTCTCAAAAAATAAAACCTGGTCTTGGGTGGGGGGCACCCACCTGCCTGGGCCCCCTCTGCAGTCTGGGGGGTCCTGGGCCCCCCCGCAGGCGGCGGCAGCTATAGGAAGGGTGGTGGTTGGGTGCTTGGTGCCGAAGGGAGTCGTCGGGGCCGGGACCGTCTGGGGGGGGCAAAAAGGGGAGGTCAGGGCAAAAAGGGGGTTCAGAGCCCCCCCATATTGTGCCCCCCCCATTGCCCCTTCTGCTCACCACGAAGGGGTTGGTGGAGGCTTTGGCAACGTGAACCCACCAAAGGGTGAACCTGGGGAGGATAAAAGGGGGGGGGTCAATGCGGGGGGGCACGGGGTACCCCAACATTTCACACATGCTCCCCCCCCCCCACCCCCCCCCGCCATGCTGGCTCTTACCGTCAGCCTGGAACGGGCTGGGAACCCCCCGGGAACTGGGGGGCGGCGAAACCGGCACCTAAAGGGGGGGTGGAGGCAGAATTGGGGGTCCCCCTGAACCACGTCCCCGTCTGGGGGGGGGCACGGGGGGTTGTCACTCACCGGCAGTGGGGCCGTTGCTCTGGAAGGGGTTGGTGGAGGGTCGGGGGGCGGTGGGGGCTGCGAAGGGGTTGGTGTAGCCTGGGGGGGGGGGCACAGTCGTCACCCCGGACTCCCCCTCACTGAGGGGGGGGCCGAGGGTGGGGGTGAACCCCAACTTACCCCCGTAGGGCGGTGGGGGCAGTGCTGGGGGGGCTGCAGGTCCCGAAGAGGCTGTGGGGGGGACGGGGGGGGTGGTGCTGAGCTGGGGGAGGGTGGGGGGCAGCTCCTGCCCCCCCCCCAGCCAAGTAGGGGGGTAACTGGGGGGGAACGTGGTACCTGGCAGAGGCTCCGCCCCCTGAGGGCGGTACGGTGGTGGCCCCGCCCCGTGCAGCAGCACCCCCTGTAGGTGGGAAAGAGAGACGCGGCCGTGGGGGGACACCGGACCCCCTCTGGGTACCCCCCAGGGTGATGGGGGGACCCCAAACCCCCCTGGTGATGGGGGGGGGTCCCAGGGGCCCCCACAACCTTCCCCATTAGCCCCAGGGGTACCGTGGGGTGATGGGGGGACCCCAAATCCCCCCCCCCTTAATCCTGGGGAGTCCCAGGGGCCCCCAAATCCTTCCCCGACAGCCCAGGGGCACCGCAGTGGTGGCGGGGGACCCCAAACCCCCTCCCCAGTACCCCACGAGGAATGGGGGACCCCAACTCCCCCCCTTCCCCATGAATCCTGGGGGTCCCAGGGTACCTGGGGGTGCGGGTGGGGCGTGGAAGGGGGGCGCAGCCCCCCCAAACGCGGGTGCTCCCGGGCCGGCTCCGAAGGCATCGAAATTGGGGAAGGCAGCGCGGGGCGGGGCCGGGCCTGGGGGGCACAGGGGGGGCACAGGTCACCCCCACAGCCCCCCCCCCATACTCTATGGCCAGTGCTGTCCCAGCTGGGCCCCGGTGCGGCCGCTCTGGCAGGTCACTTCCTTCCCCCCGACCAGCACTCGCTGGTCACCAGTCCTCCCTCCGGCCTCGAGGCCTATGGTGAGCCCCCCCCAACCGCTCTGCCCCCCATCTCTGTGGTCAGGACCCCCCCCCGGGACCCCCCCAGCTCACCGGGGAAGCCCGGGAAGGCGACGAAGGCGGGCGCCGGTTGCGGAGCGGCGAAGGGATCCCCCCCGATGTCGGCCAACAGGTCGGCGCTGCTTTCCGGGCCGGCTGGGGTGGGCGGTGGGGGACCGGGCGGGGCTGGGGGGGGGCACAGGGGGCGTCAGGGAGCGCCCTCCCCCCCGCCCCGGGGCCGCCCCCTCCACCGGCACCGTCTCACCTGCAGCAGCGTCGCCGCATCCCCCAGGAGCGGCTGGGCGGGCGCTGGCTCCGCCGAGGCGTTTTGGGGGGTTTCGCTTGCCTCCGGCGCCACGTACCTGCCGGGAATGGGGAGCAAAATAGTTACCGGGGACCCCCACCCTGTGCTGCCCCCCCCAAACCGTGGCCCCCGGCCCCGTACCATCGCTTTTCTCGTACTTCTCCTGCAGAAACTCCTTCACCTTTTGGGGGTCGCGGGAATCGGGGAGCAGCGAGGTTCGGGCGTCGAAGGCGCCGAGCCACACCCGCCGGCAGGCCTTGGGGGGGGTGTGCGTGTCATGGAGGGAACACGGGGACGCCGGCGGGGCGGGAGGGAGGGGGTGAACCCCCCCGCGTCCCCCACTGACCTCGTTGCCGTGGGCCTGCAGGAAGAGCACCTCGGCTTCGCTGAAGGTGGTCATGAAATGGACTTGACGCGGTGGGGGGGGTTCAACCCCGCCTGCCGGAGGGATGTGGGGGCTCAGCGCCCCACCCCCCGCCCCGGGAAACCCCCAAAAAGGGGTGTTTTCCCCCAAAGATTCATTGTAGAAGGCCCTGTGGACACCCAGGGGGAGAAAGGGGCCTCGGCACCACCCCTGCCCGGAAGCCACGCCCCACGGTGGCACAGCCAATCAGTGACTGCTGCTCCCCAGCTTGGCTTGCTGCACCTGGAGTGGCCCCGCCCCGGCCCCACCCAGAGTGGCCCAGGCCACACCCACAGCACCCTGGAGCAGCTGACCCCGCCCCCACTATGGCCCCGCCCCACTCATAGCACCCCAGAGCTCCTGGCCCCGCCCCACCGCTCTGGCCCCGCCCCACTCACAGCACCCAGAGCTCCTGGCCCCACCCCTGCTCTGGCCCCGCCCACCACTCTGGCCCTGCCAGCACTTGGCCCCGCCCCATCATTCTGGCCCCGCCCCACTCACAGCACCCCAGAGCTCCTGGCCCCGCCCCACTGCTCTGGCCCCACCCACCACTCTGGCCCTGCCCCACTCAGCACCCCAGAGCACTTGGCCCCGCCCCATCATTCTGGCCCCGCCCCACTCACAGCCCCCCAGAGCTTCTGGCCCCGCCCTGCACTCTGGCCCTGCCCCACTCAGCACCCCAGAGCACTTGGCCCCGCCCATCATTCTGCCCCGCCCCACTCACAGCACCCCAGAGCTCCTGGCCCCGCCCCACCGCTCTGGCCCCGCCCCACCGCTCTGGCCCCGCCCACTCACAGCCCCCCAGAGCTCCTGGCCCCGCCCCACTCACAGCCCCTCCCGCGCTCTGCCCCGCCCTGCCCCGCTCACAGCACCTCGGAGCAGCCGGTCCCGTCCCGCCCCGCCGTTCCGGCCCCGCCCCCGCCCCGCCCCGCTCACAGCGCCCCGGAGCAGCCGGTGCAGACGAGGCTGCCCACGGTGATGTCCACGTAGGTGACGCCGCGCTGGCCGCACTCGAAGCAGAGCCGGTTGGCGGGGGAAGCGCTCACCAACTCCCTCACCCCGCCGGCACCAAACCTCGGCTTCCGCGTCCCGGGACGCGCTCCCCTTCCTGACCCCGGGGCCTCCACCGGGTCCCGCTCCCGGCCCGGGACCCGCCGCCGCCGCCGCCGCGCCCGCCGCCATCCTCCCTCCCGCACCCGGCAGCGGCGGCGGCGCGCACTGCGCATGCGCAGACCACGCGTCCCACCCACCCCGCGCGACGCAGGCGCCTTGGCCGCTCAGCCGCCGCGCGCCGTCCCTGCGCATGCGCGCGCGCGGCGCCCGCCAAAGCGCCAGGCACGTGCCCGGCGCCCGCCGTCGCGCGCCCAACGGCTCTTCCCGCCCCTCAGCGGCCGCCGCGCGCCCAACGGCTCTTCCCGCCCCTCAGCGCCTCCTCCCGCCCCCGTAAGTGCTTTGAACCCCCCCGGGCGCGGGGAAATGGTTCATTTTGGGCGGTTTTCACACAAATTCGCGGTTATTCCGTCCCCCGTCTCACCGTGTCCGCCCCCCTCCATGTGTGAGGGGACGGGTGTGGGGGGTCTCCCCCCGCCCAGCGCCTCCTCCCGCCCCCCGAAGTGCTGAAACCCCCGGGTGGGGGGGAAGCTGTTCGTTTTGGGTGGTTTTCACACAAATTCGTTGCTATTTTTGCCCCCCCCCTCAGGCACACCGTGTTTGCCCCCCCCCCATGTGTGAGGGGATGGGGTGGGGCGGGTCTGGGTCCCCTCATTGGGGTCTGCCCCCCGCTCCCCCCCTCAGGCGAGCGCTTCCAGCTGCTTCTCTCTTTAATAGTGCACAGAACCACGTTACAAAGACACCCCCCCCCCGCCCCGCCCCCCCCCCCCAAATTCGGGGCCCCCCCCGGACCCCGCGGGGACAAAGGCAATTCTGGTAACGGGAGGGGGGGGACGAGGCACAGAGGGGTTGGGGGGGCCCCAGGGAGGGGTTTGGGGGCCCTTTGCCCCCCCCCAATGGTACCCCCACCAAATTCCCAGGGGAGACCCTCACCTCCCCTCGCACCCCCCCCACATGGGGGGGGCTCCCCCAACACCCCCCCCCCAGGCCGCACCGCGGACCCCCGGAGCCGAACCCCCTCCCCAGACCCTGCTCGACCGTGGATGCACCCCCATAAATACCCCCCCCCCCCACGCCCTCCCCCCATAAATACATTTGCAAAGCGGTTACAGCACCCCCCCCCCTTTCTGGGGGGGTGAACCCCCCTTTATTGGGGGGCTCTACCCCCATTTAATGGGGCCCCCCCCAGTTCATAGGGGGGCTTGGGGCTCAATCACCCCCTTATTGGGGGGGTTATCCCCTTGAATTAGGGGCTTCATCCCCCCTTATTGGGGGGCTCTACTCCCCCTTTATTGGGGGTCCCCCTTATTCGGGGGGGTGTTACCCTCTTATTGGGGGATCGACTCTCCCTTTATGGGGGGGTCCTCTCCCTCCCCCATTTATTGGGGGCCCCCTCCTCTTTACCCTGGGGGGGTTCTACCCCCCCCCATTTTAGGGGTGTCCCTCCATTTTATTTAAGGGGGGGCTGAACGTACCATAAATACACCCCCCCAATCCTCCCCCAACCCGGCCCAGCCGTGTCGTACCCCCCCTCGATTAGGAGCCCCCCCCCTTCCATTTTGAGGACGCCCCCCCATTTTTCAGATCTCTTCAATTTTGAGGACCCTCCTTCCATTTTGGGGACCCCCGTCGATCTTGGGGCCTCCCCCCGATTTTATGGCCCCCCTCCCTTTGATTTCACACCCCCCCCCATTTTGGGGGGGCTTTTTTTGGGGGGGGGCGGGTTACAGAGATGCTCCAGGCACCCCGGGGGGGTCAGATGGCGGTGTCCCAGAGCACGGCGTGGGGCCGTCGGGCGGGGGGGGTGCCGGGGGGGGGGCGGCGGGGGGTGTCGCCCCTCAGGGGCCCCCCCCCTCCAAGCGGGGGGGGGCGGGGAGGGGGGGCAGGCTGTCCTGCTTGCAGAGCCCCCCCCCTCGCCCCCCCCGGGCCTTGATCTCGGTGCAGACGCAGCGTTTGCGGTCGATCACCTCCTGCAGCTGCCCGTCCCGCGGGCGGGGGGGGGGGCGGCGGCCCCCCCCCATTCCGGGGACCCCCCCGAGAGGGGCCGGGGAGCGGGGGGGGCCGCGGGGCAAGGGGGGGGCCCCGGCCTGGCGCACCCCCGAGGTGGAGGCCGAGCGGCCCAGGCGGTGCCCCCCGGGCAGGTCTGGGGGGGGGGGGGTGTCAGGGGGAGGTGGCCCCCCCGCCCCACTGACACCCCCTCCCCGGCAATGGGGTCCCCCGTGTGTGTCCCCCCGGGTGCCCATGGCCCCGACGGTGTGTCCCCCCCAGGTCTTTGCCCCCCCCCAATATCGATAGTGCCTCCACCTCCCCCCCCATGTCCCTGTGCCCCCCCCGTGTCCCCACATCCCCCCCCCCCCCCCCGGTGTCACCCAGTGTCCCCCCCCAGGTCCCTGTGCCCCCCCCCGTGTCCCCACATCCCCCCCCCCCCCCGGTGTCACTCCATGTCCCCCCCCCGGTCCCTGTGCCCCCCCCCCAGCGTCCCCACGTCCCCCCCCCCCCACGGTGTCACCCAGTGTCCCCCCCCCCCCAGTGTCACTCCATGTCCCCCCCCCAGGTCCCTGTCCCCCCCCCCCCAGTGTCCCCACATCCCCCCCCCGGTGTTTCCCCATGTCCCCCCCCAGGTCTCTGTCGTGTCCCCCCCCAGTGTCCCCCCACGTCCCCCCCCGGTGTCCCCCCGTGTCCCCCCACGTCCCCCCCAGTGTCCCACGTCCCCCCCCGGTGTCACCCCGTGTCCCCCCCCCGTGCCCCCCCACCTGTGGGCCGGCCGCAGGCGGGGAAGGTCTGGCAGGGGAGGGGCAGCCCCGGCCGCCCCCGCGGCCCCTCCGCTCGCACCGGGATCCCGAGGGGGGGGGAGCCGCCCCCCCCCGCTCCTCCCGGGGGGGCTCCGACGCCTCTGTGGGGGGTGGGGCAACGGTCAGCTCCGCCCAGGGGGTGCGACCCCCCCCCCCGCCCAACCCCCCCCCCCAACTCACTCTCGGCCTCTTTCCCGCGGCGGGGGAGGGCTCCGCCCCTCCGGCAGGGTGGGGCCTCGTCCTCGCGGGAAGGGGCGGGGCCTCCCGTTGCCCCGCCCCCCCGCAGGCTGTCGTAGGCGGGGGGGCGCTTCCCCAGGGGCGGGGCCTCGGCGGCAGGAGGGAGGGGCAAAGGTCCGAGCCCCGCCCCTCCCCGCTCCCGCCCCGCCCCTCCCGCCGGCGCGTGGTGGTGGGGGAGGGGGGTGGAGTGGCTGCGCGCGCGGGCGGGGGGGGGGCGGCTCGCGGCGGGGAGGGGCAGGGGCAGGCGCGAGCCCTCGGGGGGGGCGGCCAGCAGGGGGGGGCGGGGGGCCAGCAGGTTGGGGAAGGGGGGGGGGGATGGGGGCGGGCCCGGCGAAGGGGCGTGGCCGGAGAGCGGGGCGTGGCCGGAGAGCGGGGCGTGGCTCGAGAGCGGGGCGTGGGCAGCGAAGGGGGCGTGGCCGGCGAAGGGGGTGTGCGCGGCGAAGGGGGCGTGGCCGGCGAAGGGGGCGTGGCCCCCGCCCTCCCCGGCGGGGAGGGGGCAGCTCATCTCCTCGTAGATGGCCTCGGGCTCCTCGGGGGAGGGGGGGGGGCGCCCCCCCCGCGCCGGGTGTCCCCCCCGCCCCCCCCCCCCGCCGACGTCCCCCACCATCTCAATGTAGACGGGCTCCTCCCCCTCCCCCCCCTCGGCGGGGGCGGGGGGAGGGGCGGGCCCGGCCGACAGGCGGGTCTGGGGCTGCGGGAGGGCTTCGGGGGGGGCGTCTGGCGCACGCAGCCCCCCGGGGGGTGCCTGGGGGGGGGTGTGTGTGTGTCAGGGTGGGGTGGCACCCCCTCCCTGCCCCACAGCACCCGACCCCCCCCCGGCACCCCATAACCTGACACCCCATAGCCCCCAGCACCCCACAATTGCGCCACACCCCATCTCTGCCCCACAGCCCCCCATAAACCCCATAACCCCCCAACACCCCACAGCACCCCATAAACCCCAACACCCCACAGCCCCCCATAAACCCCATAACCCCCAAACACCCCACAGCACCCCATAACCCCGCAACACCCCACAGCCCCCCATAAACCCCATAACCCCCAACACCCCACAGCCCCCCATAAACCCCATAACCCCCAAACACCCACAGCACCCCATAACCCCGCAACACCCCACAGCCCCCCATAAACCCCATAACCCCCCAACACCCCACAGCACCCCATAAACCCCATAACCCCCCAACACCCCACAGCCCCCCATAAACCCCCAACACCCCATAGCACCCCATAACCTCCCCGACACCCCACAGCCCGCCATAAACCCCATAACCCCCAAACACCCCATAGCCCCCCATAAACCCCCTACACCCCACAGCCCCCCATAAACCCCCAACACCCCACAGCACCCCATAAACCCCATAACCCCCCAACACCCCACAGCCCCCCATAAACCCCATAACCCCCAAACACCCCACAGCACCCCATAACCCCGCAACACCCCACAGCCCCCCATAAACCCCATACCCCCCAACACCCCACAGCACCCCATAAACCCCATAACCCCCCAACACCCCACAGCCCCCCATAAACCCCCAACACCCCATAGCACCCCATAACCTCCCCGACACCCCACAGCCTCCCATGACCCCAACAACCCCCCAGCCCCCCATCACCCCCAACACCCCACAGCACCCCATCACCCCCAACACCTCCCAGCCCCCCATGACCCCATAACACCTCGACACCCCACAGCCCATGGCACCCCACAACTCCCCAGCACCCTGTAACCCCCCCAGCAGCCCAAAATCCCCCCCCGCACCCCATAAGCCCCCATGACACCCATAACCCCCTACCCCCCCCACTCACCGCCCCGCTTGGCGGGTGGTGCCTCGAGCCCCCGCCCCTCGGGGGGCCCCGCGCGGGGGCCGGGGGGCCGGGGGGGGCCCCCGGTGTCGGGGAGCCCACGGCGTGGCAGGAGAGGGAGCGGGGGGCCATGCCGGGGGCGCAGGGCCGGGGACCCCGGTCCTGGGGGGCCGGCAGCGTCAGGAACCCCACCCGCAGGGGCCGCCGCAGGGACCCCCCCTCCCGCGCCTTGGAGGCCCTGGGGGGGACGGGGGGGGTCAGGGGGGACCCCAAATACCTGGGGACCCCCCCAACCCCCCCGGGAACTCCCATCCCCCACCTCGGCTGCCCTGGGGGGGGTCAGGGGGCACGGGGGACCCCAAACACCTGGTGACCCCCCGTCCCGCACCTCGGCTGCCCTGGGGGGGGTCAGGGGGGACCCCCACAACCCCCCCAGTGACCCCCTGTCCCTTATCATACCCACCCGGGGGGGTTATGGGGTGCGGGGGGGGGGGGGCACAACCCACCCGAGGACCCCCCCACCCCATGCCATGGCTGCCCTGGGGGGGGACACCCCAAAATATCTGGGGACACCCCAACCCACCCGTGTGCCCCAACACGCCCACCCGGGGGGGTTCCGGGGTGCAGGGGGGGGGTCCCCAACCCACCCAGGGGGGCTCTGAGATGGGGGGGGCAACCCACCCTCCCCCCCCCCGGGACCCCTCGGACACCCCCCCCGTCCCCCACCCCTGGAGGGGGTTCTGGGGTGCGGGGGGGGGGTGTCAGCGGGGCCCCCCCCACCCACCCCTTGCGCGACTCCTCCTCGCGGGGGGGGCGCCAGTCGGGGCGGCCCTTGCGCTGCAGCAGGTTCATGGCGGCGGCCGCGGGGGGGCGCTCTTCCCCCAGCCGCAGGAAGGCGGCGGCGGCGGCGGCCAGCTCCGACCGCGGGGGGGCGCTCATCCCTGGGGGGTGGAAAGGGCGGGGGGGGTGTCGCTCTGTCCGTGCCCCCCCCCCCCCCGCGGTGTCCCTCCGCCCCCCCCGCGATCCCCGGACGTTTGGTGTCCCCCCCCCCGCTCAAAACCGGCCTGGACCCCCCCCTCCCCCCCCCCCCCCGTTACCTGTCGCTCCGGTGCCTTTGGCGGGGGGGGGTGGGGGGGGGGATCCTCCACCGCGTCCCCCCCCCCACCGCCGCCGCCACCACCACCGGGGCTGGGCGGGGGCTCACGGGGGGCGGCGACTCATGGCGGGGCTCTAGCGGCCTGCGGGGGCGGGGAGGGGGGGGGCGGTTAACGGGGAGGGACCCCCCCCCCACCGCTCCCGGTGCTCCCCCCCCCCCCCTTCCACGTACCGGCCGCTCCCGCCTCCCGCCCGCGCCGCTCCATGGCGCTGACGCAGCGTCCGGGCTAGGCGGAGGGCTGTGGCGGGCGCCAGCGCCGCGTAGCGGCGCGGAGGACTTTGCGCCTCAGCTGCTGCGCGGGGGCGTGGCTTGAAGGCGGCGGGGGGGGGGCGTGGCCGCGCTGGGCGTCGCACCGCCTCGCGGCGGTGCGACGCCAGCGCGGCCACGCCCCCCCCGGCTGAGGGGCGGGACTTCCGTTCGCTGCCACTTCCGCGTCGCCGCCGCTGTCACCCGCTGCCGCCGATCGCGGCTCCGGGCCCGGCCCCGCCATGTTCCTCCCTCCGCCGCCGCCGCCATGAGCCGGAAGAAAAGCGGTTTCGCCATCACCAGCGTCCGCGGCGGTAACGGCGGCGGCGGCGGCGGGGGGGGCGCGGAGAATGGGTCCGGTTCCTCCTCCTCCTCCTCCAGCCCCGGTGGGTCCCGGTTCCGCTTGGTCCCGGTTGCCCGGTGCCGGCGAGGCGTTGCGACGGGGCCGGTGGATCTGCCGGGATTTCTACGAGAGGGAAGCGGTTCCCAGGGGCAGCGGGAGGGTCCCGCTCTCCACTCGACTCCCCCCGCACCCCCCCCGCGCCGCCGTTCCCCCCCACCGCCGCCGCCGCCGCCGCCGCCCCCCCCCACCAGCCCCGTTCCCTCGGGGCCTTCGCCCAACTGGTGCAGCAGGTGAGGGGCAGGGCTACAGCGGGGGAGGCGCTTCAGCTGGCCACGCCCCCTCTTCTGACACCCCCCCCCCCCCCCCTCCCCTTCCCTTTACAGGCGCTGCCCCCGAGACCCCCCTCGCCCCGCCCCGGGGGCGGCACCGCCGGGCTGAGCGCTCGCTGGGATTGGCTGGAGAGGAGAGCGAGGAGGAGGGGGAGGCGGGGCTTCCGGGTTGGGGAGGGGGAGGGAGGGGTGGGACTTCCGCCTTTGGGCTGATGGTGGGGTGGGACTTCCTGCAGGGGCAGGGATTGGGCTGCGGCTTCTGCTGTGGGCGGGACTTCCTGGTTCGGCCAGGTGGTGTGGGAGGGGCTTCCCGCTGGACCAGTGCAGGCAGCGGGTGGGGGCGGGGCTTCCTACTGGGGCAGGTACTGGGGGGTGGGACTTCCTGTTTAGGCAGGTGAGAGTGGGCAGGACTTCCTGCTTCGGCCAGGTGTGGGGGCGGGACTTCCTGGGCAGGGACTTCCCCTCCCCCCCAGGGCCCAAAGGGGAAGGAAATGGGGAGGAAGTTGCACACTCTCTGCCTCCCCATCCCCCCTCCCCTCCCCCCCCCCTGCCTGGGTCCTCTGGGGGGAGGGGTGTCTGTCTGTCTGTCTGTCCGTCTGTCCGCCTGAGCCCCTCCCCCGCCCCCGGCAGCGCCAGCAGTGGGGTGACGGCCATCGACAACAAGATCGAGCAGGCCATGGTGAGCCCCCGGGGGGAGGGTAACGGGGGGGCCCGGGGGGGGGAGGGTAACGGGGGGGCCCGGGGGGGGGGAGGGTAATGGGGGGCCCCGGGGGGGGGGAGGGTAACGGGGGGCTCCGGCCGCGGGGTCCCTGAGCGGTGGGGGAGGGGCAGGGCCCGAGTCCTCTGCAGCAAGGGGGGAGGGGGCCGGGGGGTGGGGTGGTGTCGGGGGGGGGTTGGGGCTCGGTGCCTTGTTGGGGTCCTGGATGGGGGGCAGAGGGGGGCTCAGGGTCCTGTTTGGGGGCACTGTGGGTCTGGGGTGGGGGCAGGGGGGAGCAGTGGGTCCCATTTTGGGGGCTGTGGGTCCTGGATGGGGGCAGTAGGGGGGCTGTGGGTCCCATTTGGGGGGGCTGTGGGTGCAGATGGGGACAGTGGGGCACTGTGGGTCCTGTCTGGGGGGGCTGTGGGTCCTATTGGGGGGCAGTGGGGCACTGTGGGTCCCGTTGGGGGCAGTGGGGCACTGTGGGTCCTGTTTGGGGACGTTGTGGGTCCCGTTGGGGGGCAGTGGGACACTGTGGGTCCCATCTGGGGGGCTGTGAGTCCTGTTTGGGAGCAGTGGGGCACTGTGGGTCCCATCTGGGGGGCTGTGGGTCCCGTTGGGGGCAGTGGGGCACTGTGGGTCCTGTTTGGGGGGGCTGTGGGTCCTGTTCGGGGGGGCTGTGGGGCACTGTGGGACCTGTTTGGGTGGGCTGTGGGTCCCGTTGGGGGGCAGTGGGGGGCTGTGGGTCCCGTTGGGGGGCGGTGGGGCGCTGTGGGTCCCATTTGGGAGCACTGTGGGTCCCATTTGGGGGCAGTGGGGCGCTGTGGGTCCCATCTGGGGTGCTGTGGGTCCTATTTGGGGGCACTGTGGGTCCCGTTTGGGGGAGGTGGGGCGCTGTGGGTCCCATTAGGGAGCACTGTGGGTCCCGTTGGGGGGCAGTGGGGCACTGTGGGTCCTGTTCAGGGGCAGTGGGGCACTGTGGGTCCCATTTGGGGGCAGTGGGGCGCTGTGGGTCCCATCTGGGGTGCTGTGGGTCCTATTTGGGGGCACTGTGGGTCCCGTTTGGGGGAGGTGGGGCGCTGTGGGTCCCATTAGGGAGCACTGTGGGTCCCGTTGGGGGGCAGTGGGGTGCTGTGGATCCTGTTTGGGTGGGCTGTGGGTCCCGTTTGGGGGAGGTGGGGCGCTGTGGGTCCTATTTGGGGGCACTGTGGGTCCCGTTGGGGGGCGGTGGGGCGCTGTGGGTCCCATTAGGGAGCACTGTGGGTCCCGTTGGGGGGCAGTGGGGCGCTGTGGGTCCCGTCTGGGGCGCTGCGGGTGCGGGTGGGCCCACGCCGTGCCCCGGCAGGACCTGGTGAAGAGCCACCTGCTGCTGGCGGTGCGGGAGGAGGTGGAGCTGCTGCGGGAGCAGATCAAGGAGCTGAGCGAGCGCCGGGCGGCGCTGGAGCGGGAGAACGGGCTCCTGCGGGCCTTGGCCACCCCCCAGCAGCTCTCCCGCCTGCGCCCCCCCCGCCCCCACGGCCCCCCCGCCTGACCCCGCCGGGGGGGGGCGGGACCCCCCCACCCCGCTACGGGACGCGGGGGGGGACGGACAGACGCACGGACACGCGGCGGCTTCTCAGGGGGCGAGCGGGGGCGCCGGGGCCCCCCCTCGCTGCAGCGCTGCTGCGTTATCGGGGGGACTCGGTGACCGCCCCCCCCCGTTTTGGGGCCTTTTTTAATAAAGCCGCGGGTTTTACAGCACGGGGAGGGGGCGTGGTTAATCGGGGCGGGGCTAATGAGAGAGGGCGGGGCTAATGAGGGAGGGCGGGGCGCCGCGGGCGGAGGCGGGACTCGAACCCGCGCCGCGGAGGGCTGAGCGCCGCCGCCATGTTGGGAAGGTCGGGGTGGGGCGTGGGAGCGCGGCCGCCATGTTGTGAGGGCTCAGCCGCCATCTTGGGGAGGGCCGGGGGCGGAGTGGGGGCGTGGTCGCGGGCGGAATGGGCGTGGCCGGGGGCGTGGCCACCGCCGCCATGAGGCCGCCTGAGGCTGCGCCGCCGCCGCCGCCCGGGGGGATCCTGCGGCGGGGGGGGCGCGGGGGGGGCACGCGCCAGGTCAGCGCGGGGGGGGACACCTTAACATCAAGGGGGGGGGGGGGCGCACACAGGACCCCCCCCTCATTCCTGTGGTTCCCCCCACTAAGGTTCGCTTCGAGCTGAGCCCCGCGGTGCATGCTGGGAAGGAGGAGGAGGAGGAGGAGGGGGGGGGCGCGGCCCCCCCCGCCACTGGGGACCCCCACCCCGCACAGCAGCCGGGGGGGGGCACCGGGGGGGGCGCAGCCCTTCGACGCCCCCCGGGCGGCCGCCGCCCTCCTCGGCTGCTCCTTCGCCGCCCGCTGCGCCGTGGGGGGGGCGGCGGCCGGAGGTGAGTTGGGGGGGGGGGGGGGGGGGGGAATTTTGAGGCGGGGGGGGGGTGTGGGTCCCCCCCCCCATTTTAACCCAAACCGCCCTTTCCCGCCCCATTTCGCAGCCATGAACGTGCCCCCGGCCCAGCGCCTCTACCGCGGCCTGGTCAGCCTGGCCGTGCCCCCCCCGCCGCCCCCCCGCAGGGGCGTCCTGCCCCCCCCCGCGCCCCCCCCCAAGGTGAGTGTGACCCCTCCCCCCCCCGGGCCCCCCCCGCACCTCGGGGTGCCGATGGGGCCCCCCCTCACCGCTCCCTGTCCCCTCCCCCCCCCCAGGTTCCCGGCCCCGAGGTGGGGGCGCTGGCGGGGGGGGCGGGGCGGGGCAGGGGGGGGGCCCTGGCTGCCCCCCCCCGCCCCCCCCGGAGCCCCCCCCGGCCCCTCCCCCGCCCCCCCGGCGCCGCCTTCGTCATGTACCGCAAGCTGCAGCAGTGGGGGAGGGGCTGAGGGGGGGACCCCCCCCCAAATTCCACCCCCACCCCTCAATAAATCCTCATTTCCAGCGTCTGTGGGGGGCTGTGTCTGGGGGAGGGGCGGCTGGGTCACGTGGGAGGAGCCCCCCCCAATCCCTCCTATAACCCGGGGCGGGGGGGGGGGGCGCTTTCCCATGAGCCTTTGCGGGAGGTTTCTCTGGCGTCTGCGTGTGGACTACAACTCCCGGCAGCCCCTCGCGCGCGGCCCTCACCGCCACCACCCCCCCACCGCGCATGCGCGGCGCCAACGGTTGGCGCCAACCGTCGCTGTGGAAACGGGAGGACCCAACGGGAGGACGCGGGGGGGGGGGGGGGGAACAACGAGACGAAGACGCCATGAAGTCACCCCCCCACCAGCACCATGGATGGGCGCGGGGGGGACGGGACGGACAGACCCCCCCCAGACCCCCCCGGATGTACCAATAGGGCGGGGGGGGGAACCACCAGACACCCCAAAACTGACCTGGGGGGGTAAAATGACAGGAGATGCCCACCCCCCCCCCGCAGGACATGGGATGACCCAAACAGCCCAAATAGGGTGACAGCCCCACAGCCCCCCCCCCAAAAAAACCCCCCGACCCCACTGACCAATCACGTCCTTTATTGCCGGGGGCCCCCCCGCCCCCCCCGGCCCAGATCAAACCACGGCAAACCCCCGGGGGGGGGGGGGGGGGTAACACCCTGAAATTGGGGCGGGGCCCACACGCAGCCCCTCCCCCCATTTGGCATCTGGTTGGGGGGGGGGGCAACACACCACACCACACCCCCCACGGCGGTGGGGTCCCCCCCACACTTGGGGGGCACAGGGGGGGCTCAGGGGGCGTCGCCTCGTCCCTTGTGGAAGAGATAGATGGGCCGCTGGAAGCCTGGGGGGGGGGGGGGGGCGGTGTTAGGGGGCGCCCCCCAAGTCCCCCCCGCCCCATATTGGGGGCTGGAGGCCCCACAGCGGACCCCGACATCCTGCCCCACACCCCCACAGTGGACCCAGGCGTCCGGGCCCCACACTTCACCCCACAGATCACCCTTCTCTCTCCACCCAGCTGTGTGTCCCCCCCCCCAAACCCCACAGATTTGGGGCACCCCCCACCTCCATGGGCCCCACAACCCTGTAGGGGACCCCACA
This sequence comes from Gavia stellata, assembly GCF_030936135.1. Classification (NCBI taxonomy): domain Eukaryota; kingdom Metazoa; phylum Chordata; class Aves; order Gaviiformes; family Gaviidae; genus Gavia; species Gavia stellata. The sequence goes on from NW_026777063.1 coordinate 24,957, forward strand.
ACCCCGTAGGGGACCCCACCATCCGGGCCCCACATCCCCACAGTGAGCACAGGCATCCGGGCCCCACACTTCACCCTTCCCTCTCAACCCAGCTGCCCCCCAACCACTCCCCACGCACCCCAAAACCCCACTGATTCAGCCCCCCCCCACTCCCAGAGCACCCCAGCCCCTCACTTCACCCCACAACTCCCCTTCCCTCTCAACCCAGCTGCCCCATCTGACCCCTAAACCGCCCCCAAACCCGTCCCCACCCCACTTTTGGGGTCCCCCACTCCCCAGAGTGCCACCCCCCCTAAGGAACCCCCACGTCCGGGCGCGCCCCCCACCTTTGGCGGCGTGTTGGGGGGTACCCAACAACTCGTAGCTGTCGAACCCCACTTCGGGGGAGGTCAGGTAGGAGGGGAACTGCTCGGGCCGCAGCCGGATCCGCTGGTAGTTCCTGTAGGTCGTCTCCTATTTTTTGGGGGGGGGCACAAAGTCAGCCTGGGATCTGCTCCCCCCACCCCCCCCCAAAAACGCTACTCCAGCCCCACGGCGCTCACCGTCAGCCCCTTGCGCTTGCGGTAGGAGGCCCAGGGTTGGGGTTCGAGGAGCAGCAGCCCCCCGGGTCGGAGGTGCCGGTAGACGCGACGGAAGAGCCGCTTGAGACCCTCATCCCCCCAGTTGAGCTGCACCCACTTGGTGAGGGAGAGGCAGAGCACCACGTCGAACTCGGGGCGCTGCGCCGCCACCGCCTCCTCCCGCTCCGGCACGTAGTTCCCCTGGGAGGGGGGGAGAGGAAAAACGGGGGGGTTACGGGGTGGAATTGGGGAGGGGAGGAGGGTGGGGGGGAGAGGGAAGGGATGGGGGCACGGGGAGAGGCACCCAGAGGGGGTTTGGGGGGGACGCACCCATGCTGAGCCCCACTGAAAGGTGGGGGGGGGCATTGAGGGGTGTGGGGGGGGCAAAAGCCACATTGAGCCCCACTGAGGGACGTGGGGCGCCCGGGCTGAGCCCCACTGAGGGGTACTGGGGGGATGGGGGTCCCCCACTGAGCAGTTTTAGGGGGGTGGGGTGCTCATGCTGGGCCCCCACTGAAGGGGGGGGGGCACTGGGGGGTGGGGGGGCCTCTGAGGGGTTGGGGGGCACAGAAGGATGTGGGGGGCCCAGGCTGAGCCCCACTGAAAGGTATTGAGGGGATGGGGGTCCCACACTGAGCAGTTTTAGGGGGGTGGGGGGGCATTGGGGTGTGTGGGGCACCCCACTGAGGGGTGTGGGGGGCATAGAGGGATGTGGGGGGCCCAGGCTGAGCCCCACTGAGGGGTATTGAGGGGATGGGGGTCCCACACTGAGCAGTTTTAGGGGGATGGGGGGGGCATTGGGGTGTGTGGGGCACCCCACAGAGGAGTTTGGGGGACACAGAGGGATGGGGGGGCCCAGGCTGAGCCCCACTGAGGGGTTTTGGGGGGCACACATCGAGCCCCACTGAGGGACTTGTGGGGCCCAGACTAAGGCATGGGGCTGCCCACAGATGGGTATGGGGGGCCCCCCAGCAAGACAGCCCCACACCCAGCCCCACATCAGCCCCCCCAAAGTCTCTGTGCACCCCAACATCCCCAAGTCCCCCCACTGCACCACTGAGGGGGTGTGTCTCCTCCCGAGCCCCACCCCTTCAAGCCACACCCTTCCATAAACCCCACCCCCTCCAGCTCCACCCCTGAGCAGAGGCACCCCCGACCCCCCCAAACCTCTTGGGACCCCCCAAAACCCCTCCACGACCCACAAAACACCCTCGAGGCCCCCCCAGACTCACTGAGCCCCCCCAAAACCCCTTGTCACCCTCTCAAACCCACCATCACCCCCCCAAAACCCACCGCGTTCCCCCAGAGTGGCCATGACCCCCCCAAAACCCCACCGTGACCCCCCTCAAAACCCCTTGTGATCCCCTCAACCCCTTCTGAGCCCTCGAAACCCCTCTGTGACCCCCCCAAAACACCGTCACGACCCCCCCAAAACACCGCCGCGACCCATTCCCCCAACTCACCGTGACGAAAACGACGTTGTGGGGGAAATCGGCGGCCCCGGGCCCGTCGGGGGGCAGGCGGGGGGCGGCGATGGGACCCCGACTGGCCAGGAGCGCGGCGGGAAAACCCTTCCGTCCCCCCCCTCCTCCTCCTCCGCCGCCGCCGTTCCCCCCTCCTGCTCCAGCCGCTTCCGCTTGGATCTCCTCCGACAGATAATGCCGGATATTCTGCCGCGCCGAACGGATCAACCCCCCGTCAATGTCCAACCCCACCACCCGGGCGGGTCCCCAACGTTTGGCGATGCTGAGGGTGAGGTGTCCCACGTTGCAGCCCACGTCCAACACCTCCTTCCCCGCGAACCACTCGGGGCGCATGGCTCGCAGCCGCCCGTCCTCGCAGTCGGGGTTCCGGTAACCATAATATTTGCAATAATTGCCGTACTGGAACTTCCGAACTTGGCGACGTTGGCGCTGTTGTTGCTGCTGCGGGATTTTTCCGGGGGGTTTGGGTTTTTCCGGAGGGGGGCGGGTTCCTTCTGATTTACTGCAAGTCCGTCGACGTTTCCGATGGCGGCCGGAGGCGGGGCAGGCGGCGGCGCATGGCGGCGGGGTGGCGGCAGCGGCGGCGGCGGGGAGGGCGTGAGGGCAGGCGGCCTCGTCGGCGGCAGCGGTGACGGCGGCGGCGGCGGCGGCTCGCTGCTGGCCGCGGTGACGGTGGCGGCGGCGAGCGGTTTTGGCGGGGGAAGCCAAGCGCAGCCCCTCGCCGGGGGCGTTGAGGCTGAGGGGGTCGGTGATGTCGCGAGGGACCAGGATCTCGACGGGGTCGCGGCCGCGGGCGGGGAGGGGGGAGGACTGCGGGGTGCGGGCGTTGAGGGCCCGGCTCACCTCCTCGTCCAGGAGACTGTTGAGGTTTAAGGGGTCGAAGATGTTCCCCCCCAGCAGGAACTCGGAGGGAAGCACCGGGCCGCACTCCGAGGCCGCCCGGCGACGCCGCTTCCAGGCCGGTTGCTTGGCCCCGCAGCTGCTGCGACGCTTCCCTCCTCCCGCCGACCGAAAGCCGTTGCGCGGCCGCGGGGCCTCGGCGGCGGGAGAAGCTTCTTCCTCCTCCCGGGCTGCGGCAGCGGAGGAAGATGAAGAAGGAGGCGGCGGCGGCGGCGGCACCAGGAAGGCCTCTGGCTCGGCCGCCATGGCGGACCGCCCCGCGCCTGCGCGCTGCGCCGCGCCGCCGCCGCGCATGCGCCGCCGCTAGGGGGTGCTGTGAAGGGGGGGAGCGGAGCGGGGCCCCTCCGCGCCCGCCACCTCCCGCCCGCGATGGCAGGAGCGCGGCGGCCCGCCGGGGTTTATATAGAGGGTGGGCGTGGCGAGGCTTGGCCACGCCTCCCGCAGGGGGGCGGGCGAGAGCGGGGAGCCAATGGGAGAAGCGGCGCCGGGGAAGGCGGCCAATCGGGGGAGGCGGCGCGCGGGGAAGGGGGGGGCCTGAAGGATGGGGGTGGCCGCCGCGAGTGCCTGCGCGGAGGGCGCGACGGGAGGGGCGCGGGGGGGGCGCGGGGGGGGCGGCGGGAGCGGGGGGTGGGCGCCGTTGAGGGTTGCGGGGGGTGCGCGGAGCGCGATGGGGACTTGGGGGGGAGGAGGGAGGGCGGCGGAGCGGCGGGCGGGACAGGCGCGTCGAGGGCGCCTCAGGGGCCTCGTTCCGCGCGGGGGTCGCCGGGAAATGGAGTCCGCGGGGTGGCGGCGCGCGCGCGGCGACGGGAGAGCGCCTCCCTCCCCCCGTGGCACCCATCTCCCCCATCCCCCCCCTCCCTCCGCCGCTCCAACACGTCGTCTCTCAGCTCATGACGTCACTCAGCCCGCCGATCCACCACCACCCCCCCCAGCCGCCACACCGGTCCCCGCCCCCCCCCCCCCCCCCCCCGCGCCGTTAACGGAGCGGACAGCAGCACGTGCGCAGCCGCATGGCTGCCCCGAGCCAGCGCGCATGCGCGGACCCCTCCCACCGGGGCGGTGGGGGCGCACATGCGCAGGGAGTCACTCTCGGACGCGCGTCTCCCGCCCGCCCCCGCGTCTACGCATGCGCAGTCGCCCCCTCTTTCACCGGGGGAGGCGCGCACGCGCAGTGACTCACGCCGCGCTCACCTCCCCTTTCCGCGCGCATTCCCCTCCGCCCGCGCATGCGCAGTGGGCGGTTCGCCAGGCGGGAAGGCGTCGAGGCGGGGCGCGCGCCGCAACGCTCGCAGTTTTGAGGGAAAAAACCGCTAAATCGGTAAAAACTTCCCTCCCCCACCCCACTTTACCTCATGAAAACGCGTCCCCTGGCTCCCCCACCGCCTCATCCCCTGCCCGAGCCACCCGGCAGCGCAGCGCCGCCTCAGCTGGGCCCCACCAGGTGGGTTCTGCACCTTTCCGGGTGTTTATTGTTGCGGTTTTTAATGTTTTTTCTTGGGTTTTTTTGTTTTTTTCTCACAGGCTCCGAAGCGCCAACGCTGAGAGCAAGGCCGCGTGTGAGGCGGGGGCCGGGGGCCCGCCCGGACGCCTGGATCCCCCCCTCAGGGGCACTTGCGCTCCACGCACTGCTTCCCCCCCCTCCTCGTACTCCTGCTTGGAGATCCACATCTGCTGGAAGGTGCCCTAAGGAGGGGGGACACACATGGGGGGTGTGGGGTGAGGCACCCAGGCACCCAGGCCCCCCCTTCTGCCCCCCCCTACTCACAAGGGAGGCGAGGATGGAGCCCCCGATCCAGGGGCTGAAGCGCCGCTCCATGGTGCTGTTGCTGGCGATCAGCTTCAGGCGCATGCTCTGGGGGGGGGGTGGGGAGGGCAAAGGGGGCAACTGGGAGCCACTGGGGGCAACTGGGAGAAACTGAGAGCCCGGTCTGCGTCCCCCCCACTCGGCCCCCTGATGTCCCATGGTGGGATGGGGTCCCTTCCAGCCCCCCTATACCCACAGAGGGGTCGGGGGTCCCCGTACCGGATGCCTGGGTCCCTCCAAGCCCCCCCACATCCCATGGAGGCGGGGGTTCCCTGTTCCGGATGGCTGGGTCCCTCCCAGCACCCCAGTATCGCATGGTGGGCTTGGGGGTCTCCTTCCCGGATGCCTGGGTCCCCCCCCAGGTCCCCTAAACCCCACAGGGCGGGTTGGGGGTCTCCTTCCCGGATGCCTGGGTCCCCCCCCAGGTCCCCTAAACCCCACAGGGTGGGTTGGGGGTCTCCTTCCCGGATGCCTGGGTCCCCTCTAGGCCCCCCAACATCCCACAAGGGGGGTGGGGAGTCCCCTCCCCGGACGCCTGGGTCCCTCCCAGCCCCCTGACATCCCACGGGGGGGGGTTCCCTGCCCCGAACGCCCAAATCCCCCCATCCCTCACGGGCGGCGTCTTCTGCGAGAGCTCCCGGTTGAGGCGGTCGGTGAAGCCCTGCAGCAGGGTGTTCCCCCCGGTGACGATGACGCTGCCGTAGAGACCCTGGGAGGGTGGGGGGGACGACACACACAGGGGGGTTAGGGCGTCACCGCCGACCCCTCCCCTCCCAAACTGCCCCCCAAATCCCTGGGGACTCACCGGTCGGATGTCGATGTCGCACATCCCGATGCTGGTGGTGACCACGTGCCCCACGCCCAGCATCGTGTTCCCCGAGAGACCCTGCGGGGTGACGGGGGGGGGTTGTGTGTGTCAGAGGGGTCCCCCAAAACCCCCTGGGACCCCCCAACCCCCCCCACCAGGACCCCCAACCTTCACGTTGGAGGGATCAAAGAGCCCCTCGGGGATGCGGAGCCGCTCGGCCCCGTAGTCGGTGTTGTAGCCGTTGGGCATCTCGTAGTGAACCGTGGGCATCTGGGCGGCCACCCTGGAGTAGGGGGGGTGAGGGGGGGGTTATGGGGTGGGGGGAACCCCAAAACCCGCCTTGAGCCCCCCCCCTAAAACCCCCCTGACCCCCACCCGTCACTCACTGCTCATCGTAGGGGGAGTCGGAGACCTGCAGCACCGAGGCCTGGAAGTCCTGGATCACCTCCTGGGGAGGGGGGGGACACACACAAAGTGGGGGGGTGAACCCAGGCGTTCGGGCCCCCCAAAAAAGGACCCAGGCATCCGGGATCCCCAAAAAGGACCCAGGCATCCCCCCTCCCCTCACAAAGCCCCCCCCCACGGTGAACCTAGGCACCTGGGACCCCCCCACAATGGGGGACCCCAGCATCCAGGACCCCCCCATCCCCACCAAGCCCCCCGTGCCCCAGTATCCAGGAGCCCCCCCACATCCAGCCCCCCCCAGTGTGAACCCAGGGACCCCGACCCCCCCCCCAAGGGGGGACGCAGGCGTGTGGACCCCCCGTACCCCCCCAGAGGACCCAGACGTCCGGGTGCCCCCCCTCGCTCACGTTGCAGGTGTAGTTGTGCCAGGACTTGGAGACCTGGGGCAGCTTCTCCTTCTTCTTCCAGTTGGGGGGGGCCCCCTCCCGCACCGGCTCCTGGGGGCGGGGCGTCAGGGAGGAGGCGGGGCTTATAGGGGCGGGGCCTGCCTCCGTAGTGGGTGGGGTGAGGTGTAAGGGGAGGGGGGAGACGGGTGGGGATGGGGGAATGTCCTGAAGGGGGTGGAGCCTGAGGGTGGGCTGTCCCTAAGGGGGTGGAGCTAAGGGGAAGGGGTGGAGCCTATGGGCAGACTGCCCCAAGGGGGTGGAGCTAAGGGGAAGGGTTGTTCCTAAGGGGGTGGAGCTAAGGGGAAGGGGTGGAGCCTATGGGCAGACTGCCCCAAGGGGGTGGAGCTAAGGAGAAAGGTTGTTCTAAGGGGGTGGAGCTAAGGGGAAGGGGTGGAGCCTATTAGGCTGCCTCTAAGGGGGTGGAGCTAAGGAGAAGGGTTGTTCCTAAGGGCGTGGAGCTAAGGGGAAGGGGTGGAGCCTATGGGCAGTCTGCCCCTAAGGGGGTGGAGCTAAGGAGAAGGGTTGTTCCTAAGGGGGTGGAGCTAAGGGGAAGGGGTGGAGCCTATGGGCAGTCTGCCCCTAAGGGGGTGGAGCTAAGGGGAAGGGTTGTTCCTAAGGGGGTGGAGCTAAGGGGAAGGGGTGGAGCCTATGGGCAGTCTGCCCCTAAGGGGGTGGAGCTAAGGGGAAGGGTTGTTCCTAAGGGGGTGGAGCTAAGGGGAAGGGGTGGAGCCTATGGGCAGTCTGCCCCTAAGGGGGTGGAGCTAAGGGGAAGGGTTGTTCCTAAGGGGGTGGAGCTAAGGGGAAGGGCTGGCCCTGAGGGGGTGGAGCCAAGAGGGAGTTGCCCCCTAAGGGGTGGAGCTCAGTAGAAGGACTGCCCCTAAAGGGGTGGAGCCTATGGGCAGGCTACTCCTAAAGAGGCGGAGCTAAATGGGGTGGTCCCTAGGGGGTGGAGCTAAGGGGAAGGGCTTCCCCTGTAGGGATGGTGGCTATAGGCTGGCTGCCCTTAAAGGGGTGGAGCTAAGGGGAAGGACTGCCCCTAAAAGGGTGGAGCTAAGGGAAAGGCTGGCCCTTAGGGGGTGGAGCCTATGGCAGAGTGCTCCTGAAGGGGTGGAGCTAAAGAGAGGGGCTGCCCCTAATGGGGTGGAGCTAAGGGATTGGACCAACCCAAGGGGGCGGAGCCTGGGGGGTGGGCTGCCCCTAAGGGGGCGTGGCCTTTGTCTTGGGCCACCCCTCGGGGGACAAAGCCCAGAGGTTTTTGGGGAACTGCTGGGGCTGAGCTACCCCCAAGGGGCGGAGCCTAACAACAGCCCTATTTTCCTCTGATAGGCTGTTCCGGGGGGGGCGTGTCCTTCACCGGCCCCGCCCCTACCTTGGCGGCGATCATATAGGGCGGCACAATGTCGATGTTCATCTCCTGGAAGAGCTCCCGGCACTGCATGGAGATGAAGTCCCCGGCCAGCGGCGACTTGACGATGCCTACGGGGGCCACCGGTGAGTCACCGCGAGGACCCCGGCCTCCGGGCCACGCCCCTGCCCCGCCTGGCCTTGCCCCCACCCCAGTGAGCCCGCCCCCTTACCTTGCTGGAGGATGTAGCCGTCGTGGACGGGGATGGCGGTGGTGTGGGTGGCCCCGCTGTCCAGGACCAGCCCCGTGCTGCGCCCGTTGGCGAAGCTGGGCCGCCGTGGTCAAGGGCAACGCTAACGAGGGGCCTTGCTAACGAGGCGGGGGGGAGCCCCACTAACGAGGGGTGGCCCGCTAATGAAGAGTCAGTGCCAGTTGTCCCCCTGGGCACCCACCCAGTCCTCTGGGGAGGCATGAGCCCCCGCCCCCAAGCAGGTAATCAGCCAATCAATGGGCTAACGAAGGCCTAATGACCTGTCCAGCCCAACAAAGGCCCCAGCTGCTTGCTAACGAGCCAGCCCAGCACTGGCACACACACCGAAACCCACCCACCCACCCATCTCTAGACCCACCCACCATCTTTAGACTCAACCAACCATCTCTAGACCCACCCAACTATCCAACCACCCAACGAACTACCCCTAGACCCACCCAACCACCCACCCAACCACCTCTAGGCCCACCCAACCACCCACCCAACCACCTCTAGGCCCACCCAACCACCCACCCAACCACCTCTAGGCCCACCCAACCACCCACCCAACCACCTCTAGGCCCACCCAACCACCCCTAGACCCACCCAACCACCCACCCAACCACCTCTAGGCCTACTCAACCAACCACCCAACCACCCAACCACCTCTAGACCCACCCAACCACCCACCCAACCACCTCTAGGCCCACCCAACCACCTCTAGGCCCACCCAACCACCCACCCAACCACCTCTAGACCCACCCAACCACCCACCCAACCACCTCTAGGCCTACTCAACCACCCACCCAACCACCCAACCACCTCTAGACCCACCCAACCACCCACCCAACCACCCCTAGACCCACCCAACCACCCAACGTCCCCCCCAGCCACCCGGGGAGGTTGTGTGGACACCCAGGGAGGGGGTTGGCTCCCTGGGGGGGGTGACAGCGGTGGGGACACCGGGGATACGCAGTGAGCACGGCCGTCTTGCAGAGGAAGAAGGCCGGGATGTTGTAGTGCTCGAACATCAGCTCCGTCAGCTTCTCCCGCTTGGCACGCGTGTTCCACTGAGGGGACACCGTGGGGACACCATGGGGACACCGCGGGGACGTCAGGGGACCCTGCCACCGCGGTGGGGGGGTGACGCACGGGTAGGGGGGGCCACCTACCGGGGCCTCGGACATGAGGACGGGGTGCAGGCCCGGCTCCGACTTGACATGCTTCCCGTAGGTGTGGTCCAGGATGGCCTGGAAGCATTCCCAGTCCTCGACTGGGGACACGGGGATGGTGAGTGGGGACATGGGCATGGGGGGGGGCACGGGGGCTGGTCCGGAGAGGTGCTGCTCTATGGGGTGACCCCCAACCCCGTGGTGGCCTCCATTGGGTGACCCCCAACCCCATGGTGGCCCTGCAAGGTGACCCCCAACCCCGTGGTGGCCTCCATTGGGTGACCCCAACCCCGTGGTGGCCCCATTGTGTGACCCCCAACCCCGTGGTGGCCCCCCAAAGTGTCCCCCAACCCCACGGTGGCCCCATTGGGTGACCCCCAACCCCATGGTGTCCCCAGGAGGTGACCCCAACCCCGTGGTGGTCTCCATTGGGTGACCCCCAACCCCGTGGTGGCCTCCATTGGGTGACCCCAACCCCGTGGTGTCCCCACAAGGTGTCCCCCAACCCCACGGTGGCCCCATTGGGTGACCCCAACCCCCTGAGATGCCCTCTGCGGGTTCCCCATGCCCCTGCAGGGTGTCCCCATCCCCGTGTCCCACCCCGGAGGTGTCCCCACGCTGTCCCCGCTCACTCATGCCGTTCTTGAGGGGCGAGAGGACCTCCATGCCCTCGCGGGCCACGTGCAGCGCGTTGGTGTCGATGTAGTAGACCTTCCCCCCCTTCTTGTCCTTGTCACCGTCCAGCTCCAGGGCCACCTCCTCGGGGGGACAGCAGCCCCACCGTGGTGGGGAAGTCCGCCTGCCACCGCCCCGTCACCACCGCCACGGGGACATGGGGGGGGGGACACGTTGGCTTGTGGGTGGTGGCCGTGGTGGGGACAGCGTGGCCACGGGGATGTCATTGTGGTGGGGACGTTGGCCTACAGGTGGTGGCCTTGGGGACACCGTGGCCATGGGGATGTCACCACGATGGGGATGTTGGCCTGAGGGTTGTGGCCTTGGGGACAGTGTGGCCATGGGGACGTCACCACAATGGGGACGTTGGCCTGAGGGTGGTGGCCTTGGGGACACCGTGGCCATGGGGACGTCACCACGATGGGGACGTTAGCCTGAGGGTTGTGGCCTTGGGGACAGTGTGGCCATGGGGACGTCACCACGATGGGGACGTTGGCCTGAGGGTTGTGGCCTTGGGGACACCGTGGCCATGGGGACGTCACCACGATGGGGACGTTGGCCTGAGGGTTGTGGCCTTGGGGACAGTGTGGCCATGGGGACGTCACCACGATGGGGACGTTGGCCTGAGGGTTGTGGCCTTGGGGACACCGTGGCCATGGGGATGTCACCACGATGGGGACGTTGGCCTGAGGGTTGTGGCCTTGGGGACAGTGTGGCCATGGGGACGTCACCACGATGGGGACGTTGGCCTGAGGGTTGTGGCCTTGGGGACAGTGTGGCCATGGGGATGTCACCACGATGGGGACGTTGGCCTGAGGGTGGTGGCCTTGGGGACACCGTGGCCATGGGGATGTCACCACGATGGGGACGTTGGCCTGAGGGTTGTGGCCTTGGGGACAGTGTGGCCATGGGGACGTCACCACGATGGGGACGTTGGCCTGAGGGTTGTGGCCTTGGGGACAGTGTGGCCATGGGGACGTCACCACGATGGGGACGTTGGCCTGAGGGTTGTGGCCTTGGGGACAGTGTGGCCATGGGGACGTCACCACGATGGGGACGTTGGCCTGAGGGTTGTGGCCTTGGGGACACCGTGGCCATGGGGACGTCACCACGATGGGGACGTTGGCCTGAGGGTTGTGGCCTTGGGGACAGTGTGGCCATGGGGACGTCACCACGATGGGGACGTTGACCTGAGGGTTGTGGCCTTGGGGACAGTGTGGCCATGGGGACGTCACCACGATGGGGACGTTGGCCTGAGGGTGGTGGCCTTGGGGACACCGTGGCTGTGGGGAGGTCACCACAATAGGGATGTTGACCTGAGGGTGGTGGCCTTGGGGACACCGTGGCCATGGGGATGTCACCACGATGGGGATGTTGACCTGAGGGTTGTGGCCTTGGGGACAGTGTGGCCATGGGGACATCACCACGATGGGGACGTTGGGTTATGGGTGGTGGCCTTGGGGACAGTGTGGCCATGGGGATGTCACCACGATGGGGACGTTGGGTTATGGGTGGTGGCCTTGGGGACAGTGTGGCCATGGGGACGTCACCACGATGGGGACGTTGGGTTATGGGTGGTGGCCTTGGGGACAGCGTGGCCATGGGGATGTCACCACGATGGTGACATTGGGTTATGGGTGGTGGCCTTGGGGACACCGTGGCCATGGGGATGGCATGCAATGGGGACGGTGGCCTTGTCCCTCCAGAAGGGACAAGGGCGGGGGGGGAATGATGATGATATGAGGGGACACGGTGACACATGGGGGGGATGACACACACGGTGACACGGGGGGGGGGACATGGTGACACGGGGGGGGACACGGTGACACCCACCTTGGGACAGTCCTCCCCGGCGTAGCCGGCCCGCACCGAGAAGGAGCCGATGTCGAACACCAGTGCCCCCACCTCATCTGGGGGGGGGACTCGGTGACACGGGGGGGGACACGGTGACACGGGGGGGGACTCGGTGACACGGGGGGGGCCACACACGGTGACAGTGGCACCGGGACCCCCCCCCGTGACACCAAGACCCCCCCCCCGCGCCGCCCCCCCCCCGCCGTGTCCCCACTATTCCGCCCCGCCCGCCCCTCCCCGCTATCCCCGCCCCCCTCCCGGTGTGGCCCCGCCCCCTCCCGCTGGCCCCGCCCCTCCCCGGTGCCGTCGTCCCGCCCTACCGCCGCCGTAGACCCCCCCGCTCATGGCGGCGGCCGCGGGTTCAGCACTGGACAGCGCCCGGCGGCGGGATGGGCGGGGCCGGCGGGGGGGCGGGGATACGGGACGCGCAGCCAATCGGCGCCCGCCGTCCTGCGCGCACGCTGATTGGACGGCGCCGCAGACAATGAGGGCGCCTTAAAGGGGCAGGCGCCCGGTTTGTTAAAGGGGGGGTACCCCCCCGGGACACGCCCCCTCGGGGGGACACAGGCGTCCGGGACACGCCCCCTGGGGGGGGGGAGGGTGTCCGGGAGGGGGCGTTTTGTTGTGATGCAGCGGGGGGCGTGGCTTAGAGAGGGGGTGTTTTGTTGTGATGCAGCGGGGGCGTGGCTTAGAGAGGGGGCGTTTTGTTGTGATGCAGCGGGGGGGGCGTGGCGTAGAGAGGGGGCGTGTCGTTCCACCAGCGGAGCGCGGGTGGTGGCTCCTCCCCGCTGTGGGCGTGGCCTCCGGCGGCTGCATTGTCGGGAGGGGCGGGTCCCTCCGCATTGAGCCCCGCCCATTGTGCCCAAGGGTGTGGCTTCCGTTGGCACCGCCCACTGCATACAGAGGGGCGGGGCTTCCCTCACCCTCCCGTTGTGCCGGGGGGGGGGATGGGATGAGCTTTTCCTTTAGCCCCACCCACCGCCGCCAGACCGCACTTCCCTAAGCCCCGCCCACGACATCGTAAGGGGTGGGGCTTACTGAGGCCCACACCCACGGGGGGGCCACGCACGGAGCCCACGCGGCTGCACCGAGGACTTTATTGGGGGGGGGAGGGGTACGTACAGGGTCTATTCAGAGGGGACCCCGGGGGGGGGGGGTGGGGGGAGGGGGCCCCGCGTGGGGGAGGGGCCTGTAAACATTTTGCACACTCTCAGTGGGGGGTGGGGGGGGAGGGGGGGGGGGCAGCCGGGCCCCTGCCCGGGGGGGGGGGGCGGTGGGGGGGGAGAGGGGCTCGTACACCCCCCCCCTTTCACCCCCCCTTACTTCAACAGCGCCGCCCCCGGTGGGGGAGGGGTTGGCACGTGGGGTGGAGGAGGGGCGGGGAGGGCTCCGTTCTTATTGCTGGGGGGGCGCTCTCCCCTCCCCCCCGTAAAAACAACCCCAAATCGCTGATTTGGGGGGTGGGGGGGTGGGGTGGCTCCGCCCCGGGTTTCGCTCACCCCCCCCCCAAATCGCCCAAATTTCCCCCAAATCCGGGGCTCAGCCCTCCCCCAACAACAGTACACTCCACGAGGGGGCGGGGCCTAGGCGGGGGCGGGGCCTGAGCTAAGGGAGGGTGGGGCTCTGGCCCAGGGGTGGAGCCCAGCAAGGGGGAAAGGGGCGGGGCCGGGTGTAGGAGGGGGCGTGGTCTACAGGGGCGGGGCCTGGCCTGCCCCCTAGTGGGGGGCTGTAAACACGGCCCCGGGGGGGGGGGGGGTGTGGCCTTGTGCAACGAGTCCAGCTCCGCTATGGGGGAGCTCCAGCATCTGTGGGGCAGCTCTGGCCCCTGCCGTGGGGCAGCTCTGGTGTCCGTGGGGCAGCTGTGAGTCGGCTCCAGCCCCCCTGCTGTGGGGCAGCTCTGGTGTCTGTGGGGCGGCTCCGGTGTCCGTGGGGCAGCGCCGGCGCTATAGGGCAGCTCCAGTCCCTATGGGGTGGCCCCATCCTGTCGTGCCATGGGGCTGGTGTTTGTCGGGGGGGGGGAGGGCTGTGACACCATCCATGGGGCAGTTCCAGCCCCCTTCCGTGGGACAGCTCTGACCTGGCCGTGGGGCGGCGCTGTGGGGCAGTGCCGTGGGGCAGCGCTGTGGGGCAGCTCCGGCGCTAAAGTGCAGCTGGGTTGGTCGTGTCGGCCGTAAGGTGCTTGGTGGGGCGCCGGGGGGGGCCCGGGGGGCAGCCGGGGGGGCAGCCTTTGGGTGCCGTGGGGCGGCCGTGGGGCAGCCGTGGGGCTCAATACTCCTCCACCATTTCCACCTCACCCCCAGGTCCGTGCAGCGAGTAACCTGGGAGGGGATAATGGGGTCAGTGGCCCCCCCAGCCCCACATGAGCCCCCCATAGCCCCTCCCCAGCCCTACATGGTGTCCCCAGCCCCACACTGACCCCCCCAAGACCCCCCCCCTGCAGCCCCACACAAAGGTTCCACCCCATCACCCCCCCCCAGCCCCACATACAGACCTCCCACCCCAGGACACCCCCCCTCTTGATGCTCCAGAGACTCCCCCCCAGCCCCACACAGAGCCCAGCCCCACACAGAGCACCCCCCCAGCCCCACACAGAGCCCCGCCCCACACAGAGCACCCCCCCCAGCACCCCCTTAGACACCCCCAGTCCTGCCCCACCCCCCCAGCGGCCCCCATCCCCCCAATGCCACCCCACAGCCGCCCCATAGCCCCCCCCCCCAACCCCATACCCAGGATGCTGGGGTCGCTGTGCAGCAGCAGCAGGGGCGCTGTTTCCCCCTCCCCCCTCCAGGCCCCTCTGTGGGCGGTGGCTTCGCCCCGGGGCCGAACGGGGGGAGGGGCACAGGCCCCGCCCCCAGCCACGCCTCCTGCGGGGGGGATGGGCATGGTCAGCCCCACATAGACGCTCCCCCCCCCTCCACCAGCTGCCCCCCCCAGCAGGGACCCCCCCAGCCCCCTATAAGGCACCCCCCTTGCCCCACAGCTCCCTGTGGACCCCCAAGAGTCCTCCCCACCCCCCATCCTCCCCTGGACCCCCCTCCAGCCCCATGGCCCCCCCCACTTCCAGCCCCACAGACCCCACCAGCCCCCCCCGAGCCCCCCCCAAGAGGGAGGAGCTGCCCCTCCCCCCCCCCAGCCCCACAGCAGCCCCCCAAACCCCTGGGGGTGAACCCCCTGGGGGTGAAGCTGGGGGTCAGGGTGTCGTCCCCCCCCATTACCCCCCCCTTGTGTCCCCCCCCACACCTGGGGCAGCGGGGCGGGGCCGGGGGGCGGCTGCGACACTCGGGGAGCAGGCGGGGGAAGGGCTGAGCCTCGGGGGGGTCCGCGGGGCGGGGCCAGGCCTCGAAGGGGGGGGTGGGCTCCACCCCCGGCACTGAGGGGGGAGGATCGATGGGGGGGACCCAGGCGTCCGGGCCCCCCAACTGACAACACCCCCAGACCCCCAAGAGAGCCTGCGCCCCCCACCCCATGGGGGGACCCAGGACCCCGAACCCATAGGGCACCCAGGCATTGGGCCCCTCCCTCGCGCCCCCTAGGGCACCCAGGGCCCCCCACCCCATAGGGCACCCAGGTGTCTGGGCCCCTCCCTCGCGCCCCCCTAGGGCACCCAGGACCCCCAACCCATCGGGCACCCAGGCATTGGGCCCCTCCCTCATGCCCCCCTAGGGGACCCAGGCCCCCCACCCCACAGGCACCCATGTGTTCCGGGCCCCTCCACTCGCGCCCCCTGGGAGACTCAAGGCCCCCACCCCATAGCGCAACCAGGCATCCGGGCCCCTCCCTCGCGCCCCCTAGGGCACCCAGGCCCCCCACCCCATAGGGCAGCCAGGTGTCTGGACCCCTCCCTCGCGCCCCCTAGGGCACCCAGGACCCCCAACCCATCGGCACCCAGGCATTGGGCCCCTCCCTCATGCCCCCTAGGGGACCCAGGCCCCCCACCCCACAGGGCACCCATGTGTTCGGGCCCCTCCCTCGCGCCCCCTGGGAGACTCAAGGCCCCCACCCCATAGCGCAACCAGGCATCCGGGCCCCTCCCTCGCGCCCCCTAGGGCACCCAGGCCCCCACCACCCATAGGGCAGCCAGGTGTCTGGACCCCTCCCTCGCGCCCCCTAGGGCACCCAGGGCACCCACCCCATAGGGCACCCAGGCCCCCCCCACCCCCTAGGGCACCCAGGCCCCCCACCCCCCCATGGCCCCGTACCCGGGGGGGGGCCCCAGCGCCTGCAGCGCCGCCCGGCACCAGTGGGGGAGGGCCTCGGGGGGGCGGGGCAGCCCCCCGCAGCAGCTTCAGCAGCGCCGCCTCCTCCGGGCCCCGCCCGCACGGCCTGGGGGGGCACGGGGGGGGGACGGGGGTCAGGGGGGACGGACACACCCCCCCCCGCCGTGGGGCAGGAGTGGGGGTCCCACCCGCGTGTGACCCCCCGTCCCCCATAACTGTCCCCCCACGTCCCCCCACCATCCCATTTCCCCATAGCCCCCACGTCCCCCCTGTGCCCCCCCACACCCCAACCACGTCCCCATAGCCCCCACTCCCCCCTGTGCCCCCCCACACCCCAACCACGTCCCTATAGCCCCCACTCCCCCCTGTGCCCCCCCACACCCCAACCACGTCCCTATAGCCCCCACTCCCCCCCTGTGCCCCCCCACACCCCAACCACGTCCCCATAGCCCCCACGTCCCCCCTGTGCCCCCCACGTCCCCCCCCATGTCCCCCCAACCATGCCCCCCCCCCCACGTCCCCTAACCCCCACCCCCCCCATCCCACCCCCCCCCCATCTCCCCCCCCGGGACCCCCCCAGGTCCCCACTCACCCCGGGGGGGGGGCCGCTGCGGCCGCCCTTCCCGCCCCCGTGCAGGAGCCCCCCCCCGGCCCCGCTCTCCTCCCAGGCCGGGGGGCTTTTCTCCGGGGGGGGCCACAGCTCCGGCCCCCATGGGGCCCTCACGGCCCCCACCTACGGGGGGGGACACACACTGTCACCCCATGGCGGGGGGGGACAGGGGAGGTACGGGGGGACCCCAGTGGGGGGGTCCCCAGGGGAGTTTTTGGGGGGGGTGTCACTCACAGCCCGGGGGCCCCGCTGCGCCTTGGGGGGGGGGCCCGCTCGCCGTCCGGGGTGGGGGGGGCCTTAGGCAGGGCCCAGTTTGGGGGGGCCCCCCCCGGGGACCCCGCTCTGCTGCAGCAGCTTCAGCAGCGCCTCCTGCTGCCGGCACTGGGGGACACGGCGTGTGTCGGGGTGGGGGGGGACCCTGGGACCCCCCCGGGGACCCCCCAGGCCCCCCCAAAATACCCCCAGGGTTCCCTCAGGGACCCTGTGCCCCCCCAAAAGGACCCCCACAGGTCCCCTGAAGAACCCCAGGGCACCCCTAGGGACCCCCAAGACCCCCCTGTGGACCCTCCCCAGCTCCCTTAGGGACCCCCAGGACCCCCCAAGACCCCCCCAGGACCCCCCCGGGACCCGCAGACACCCCCCCCCAACCTGCTTGCGCCGCAGCAGCTTCCTCCTCCTGCCGCCGCTTCCGCTGGTGGTCCTCCTCCCGCCGGGCGCGGAGCTCCTGCAGCTGCGACAGCACTCAGGGGGGACCCCGGGGGGGACCCCAAAACCGGGGGGGGGGGACCCCGACATCGGGGGGGGGACCCCGACATCGGGGCTCACCTTGTGCTGCAGCTGCAGCTGCTCCAGGATGGGGCTCTGCAGGGGGGGGCTGAGGGGCAGCTCCCACAGCCCCAAATCGTTGCCTGGGGGGGGGCACACACAGTAAGGGGGGGGAGCGCATAGCCCCACGGCTGCCCCACGGCGGCCCCGGGAGCTGCCCCTTGCCCCACGGCAAGCCCACAGCAGCCCTGGGGGTTCCCCCTCCCCCACGGCAGCTCCATCCCCAAGCGCTGCCCCACCATGAGCCGACCCCCAGCCCCCCCCCCCCCCAGTGACCCACAGCGGCCCCCCCCAGACCCACTGTGACCCCCCCCGACCCACAGCGGGCCCCCAACTCACCGGGGGGCTGCGAGGGGTCCCAGAGCGGCGTTGCCTCTGGCAGCGACAGCGACCGCAGCAGGTTGGGTTCCCCCTGCCTGGGGGGGGGGCAGAGCAGGCAGCGGGGACCCCGGGGGGGGACCCCCGTGTCCGGGGGGGGGTCCCCGGTGTCGGGGGGGTTGTCTCGGGGAGGGGGGGGTCTCACCTGGGTTTCAGGGCCTGCAGCAGAGCCCCCAGTTGTGGCGTCAGCTCCCCGGCTTTCGGGGGGACGGGGCAGGGGGCCAGCGGCTGCCTGGGGAGATTTGGGGGGGGGGGGATCAACGGGGGGACCCAGGCGGCCTGGGGGGGGGACCCAGGTGGGGGTTTTTGGGGGGGGGCACAGGACCCACCAGCCGAGGAGCTGCAGGAATTGCTGGTGCTGGAGCTGCTGGTAAAGAGCCGCCGCCGCCAACTCCGGCTGCGTCTTCAGCGCTCCTGGTCCAGGTTACCCTGGGGGGGGCCGGGGGGGTGTTTGGGGGGGGTCCCTGAGGGGATGTTGGGGGTCCCAGGGGATGTTTGGGGGGTCCAGGGGGGCTGGAGGGGAGGTCAGGGGATGTTTTGGGGGCTCCCAGGGGTGTCTGGGCATCCCGGGGGTGTTGGGGGGTCCCGGGGGGGTGTTTGGGGGGGGTCCTTTAGGAGATGTTGGGGGTCCCAGAGGATGTTGGGGGGGTCCCTGAGGGGATGTTGCGGGGGTCTGGGGGGGTCTGGGGGTCTCAGGGGGTGTTTGGGGGTCCCAGGGCGTGTTTGGGGGGGTCCCTGAGGGGATGTTTGGGGGGTCCTGGCGGGTGTTGGGGGGTCCCTGAGGGGATGTTGGGGGGTCCTGGGGAGGGTCTGGGGGATCCTGGAGGGTGTTGGGGGGTCCTGGAGGGGATGTTGGGGGGTCCCGGGGGATGTTTGGGGGGTCCTGGAGGGGATGTTTGGGGGTCCCAGGGGTATTTGGGGGCTCCCTGGCTGCCACAAGCTCCCCCCAGCTGTGAGACTGGGGTTCAGGGGGGGCGTGGGGGGGGGGGGGGTTCCTTACCCTGGGGTGTTTGGGGGGGTCCCGGGGGTGTTTGGGGGGTCCTGGGGGGTGTTTGGGGGTTTTCAGGGGTTGTTGGGGGGTCCTGGAGGGTGTTTGGGGGTCCCCTGAGGGGATGTTGGGGGTGTCTGGGGGGTCCTGGAGGGTGTTTGGGGGGTCCCTGAGGGGATGTTGGGGGGTCCCGGGGGTGTTTGGGGGGTCCCCGAGGGGATGTTGGGGGGTCCCGGGGGTGTTTGGGGTCCCGGGGGGGTCCCGGGGGCACTCACGGGCAGGGGGCGGCGGGGCGCGGCCCCGCC
>NW_026777063.1:44182-84658 GCF_030936135.1 Gavia stellata
TTCCCCCTCCCCCGCTCACCAGCAGGTCGGTGGTGATGAGGACGCGGCTGGAGCCGGAGCGGAATTCCCTCATGATGACATCACGCTCCTTCTGGTCCATGTCTCCGTGCTGGGGGGGAGGGGAGGGGTCAGCCTGGCGCAGGGGGGGAGGGGGCACCCAGGCGCCCCGCCCCCACCCCCTCCCCTCCCCCGCCGCCCCACCATGGCGGAGACGGTGAAGTCGCGGGCGTGCATCTTCTCCGTCAGCCAGTCCACCTTGCGGCGGGTGTTGATGAAGATGACGGCCTGCGTGATGGTCAGCGTCTCGTACAGGTCGCACAGCGTGTCCAGCTTCCACTCCTGGGGGGCAGACCCACGGACTGACCCACGGCGACCCACAGACGGACCCACGGCGAACCGCCCCCCCGCAGCTCCACAACCACACGCCTCCGCTGCTCCACAGCTGTAGAAACTGACCCTCACAACCCCCTACACCTGCTGTGAACGACCCTGCGCTGCCCCACAGCCGCCCCACAACTACACTACGCACCCCACAACTGCCCTGCACCGCCCCATAACTATGCTACGCTGCTCCCCAACTGCTATAAACTGCCCCACGGCCGCTCCACGCTGCCACAAACTGCCCCACCTCACCCTGCAACTGCCCACAAGTACGCTTCTCTGCCCACAACTGCTGTACAGCGCCCCACGGCCACCCCACACTGCCACGCAATCCCACTACCCCCCCAGCTGCCGTGCACTGCCCTATACCGTCCCCCACAAGCGCCCCACATCACGCTGCCCCCAACTACGCTCCCCCGCCCCACAACCGCCACAAACTGCCCCACAACTCCCCTACCCTCCCCCCAGGGGGAGCTGTCCCCCCCGCTCAGGGACCAGCCCCACATCCCAGGGGTGGCCCATGGTTTCGGGGGGGGGCTCCGGCATCGCTCTGGCATGGGGTCACTGCGGGGGGGCCACGGGGCGCCCCACAAATCCATGGGCCATGCGGGGGTGGGGAGGCCCCCTCCCCCGCCCCGCCCCGCCCCACCTCCCGCTCGACGTTGATGTAGAACTGGCGGATCCCCTCCAGCGTCAGCTCCTCCTTCTTCACCAGGATGCGGATCGGCTCCCGCATGAACTTCTTGGTCACCTCCAGCACGTCCAGCGGCATCGTGGCCGAGAGCAGCACCACCTGGGGGGCGGGGGTCAGCCGGGGGGGGCACCCGCAGCCCCCCGGGACCCCCCCGGACCCCCAACAACCCCCCGGGACCCACAACAACCGCCTGGACCCCACCCCGGACCCCCAACCCCCCCCCCCGAGGGGCAAACTGGAGTGGGGCGGGAGAAAAGGGGGAGTCAGTGCCCCCCCCAATATTGGGGACCCCCCTATACGCACCTCCCCGCTGCACCCCCCCAAGTCACTGCTCCCCCAGCCCCTCCCGAGACCCCCAAATCCCTCCCACCCCCCCCAAACCCCTCTATGGAACCCCAAATCCCCTCAAACCCCTCTGTGGGACCCCAAACCCCTCTGTGGGACCCCCAAATCTCCCCCACCCCCCCCAAATCCCTCTATGGGACCCCCAAACCCCTCTATGGAACCCCAAATCCCCCCAGACCTCTCTATGGGACAACCAAATCCCCCCCACCCCCCCAAAACCCCTCTATAGGACGCCCAAACCCATCTATGGGACACCCAAATCCCCCCAAACTGCCCTATGGGACCCCCAAATCCCTCTATGGGACCCCCAAATCCCCCCAAACCTCTCTATGAGACCCCCAAATCCCCCCCACCCCCCAAAACCCTTCTATGGGACCCCCAAACTGCCCTATGGGACCCCAAACCCCCCTATGGCCCCCCCAAATCCCTCTATGGGACCCCAAGTCCCCTGTGGCCCCCCCAAATCCCTCTATGGGACCCCAAGTCCCCTGTGGCCCCCCCCAGCACACCAGAGCCCCCCCAAGCCGGCCCGTGGCCCAGCTCGGGGAGACGGAGGGGGCCGGCCTGTGGGGGGGGAGGGGAGCGTGGCCCCCCCCGCCGCCCCGTGAGGGGGGGGGCAGGGCCGTGGGGCGCCGTGGGGTGCCCGCCCCCCCCCCCCCCCCCCGGGCCCCCCGTGTCCCCCCCACCTGCGTGTTCCCGCTCAGCTTCTGGAAGATGTCGTAGATTTGGTCCTTGAAGCCGCGACTCAGCATCTCGTCAGCCTCGTCCAGCACGAACATCTTGATGAACTTGGGGGCTGGGGGGGGCCGGGGGGGTCAGGGGGGGCCCAGGGGGGTGCGGGGGGGGCCCGGCCCCCCACCCCGTGGCCGCCCTCAGCCCTGGCAGCGTGATCAGCCCCCGCGGGGCCAGAGGCTCCGGCCGGGCAGGACGCGGGGCCGGGGCCCCCCCGCGGGGTCAGGTGACACGCACGGGGTCATCAGCGGGCGGCCGGGGGGGGACACCGACCCCCCCATGGGGGGGTGGGGACATGTGACAGGGGAGGGGTCTGGTGTGGGGGTCGCCGTGGGGGGACCTGGGGCCGTGTGGGGCAGTGAGGGGGGACACTCAGGGCCGTGTGGGGACACGTGAAGCCACCCAGGGGCCACGAGGTGACACTGGGGGGGCACTTGGGGACCGTCAGGGGCCACTTGAGGTGGCTCCGGTGACATTTGGGGTCACCTGGGGACAGCGGGGGACATTTGGGGACACGTGTGGGGGTCACCTGAGGCTGAACGGAGACGCTCAGGGGCAGATCCGGGGTAATTTGGGGCCGTTTGGGGCCCCTCGGGGGTGCCCGGGAGGGGTTTGGGGACCCGGGGGACACTTGGGGACCCCCGGGGACAGTGGGGGACACCTGGAGTGACACTGAGGGGTCACCTGGGGCTGAACGGAGACGCTTGGGGTGCAGATGTGAGGTAATTTGGGGCCATTTGGGGCCCCTTGGGGGTGCCGGGGA
This sequence comes from Gavia stellata, assembly GCF_030936135.1. Lineage (NCBI taxonomy): Eukaryota > Metazoa > Chordata > Aves > Gaviiformes > Gaviidae > Gavia > Gavia stellata. Next base: position 47,098 of record NW_026777063.1, read on the forward strand.
GGGGTTTGGGGACCCGGGGGACACTTGGGGACCCCGGGGACAGCGGGGGACGCCGGGGGACAGCGGGGGACGCCGGGGCTCACAGAGGTAGCGGCGGTTGAGCATGTCGAAGACGCGGCCCGGCGTCCCCACGATGATGTGCGGCGCCTCCAGCTGCAGCTTCTGGACCTCGGCGCGGACGTTGGTGCCGCCGATGCAGGCGTGGCACGAGGCCCCCATGTAATCCCCCAGCGCCATCACCACCTTCTGGATCTGAGGGCGCCGTGAGGTCAGCGCGGCGCCGTGAGGTCATCGGCGGGACGCCCCCCGCCCCCCTGACACCCCCCCAGAGCCCAGAAACACCCCAGGGACCCACACAGAGCCCCCCCGGGGGAGCTACAGACAGCCCAGAGCCCCCTAAGGACAACCCAAAGGTGCCACAGGCACCCTATGGATCCTATAGGTGCCTCAAAGACCCACCCAGAGCCTCCCAGGACCCTACAGATACTACAGAGCACCACCACAGATCCACCAAAGACCCTATAGATGTCCCGAAGACCCACCCAGAGCCCCTCTGGGACCCTACAGACACGGCAGAGCGCGCTATAGATACCCTATAGATGACCCGAAGGTGCTATAGACATACTCTAGAGACCCCCCAGATGACCCGAGGACCCACACAGAGCCCCCGACGTCCTACGGACACCTTAGAGCGCCCTATAGACACCCCAAAGCCACCATAGGCACCCTACATACCCTATAGATACCCCAAGGACCCACCCAGAGCCCCCCTGGGACCCTACAGATGCTCCAGAGAACCCTATAGGTCCCCCCAGAGGCCCTACAGATGACCCAAGGACCCACACAAAGGCCCCCGGGACTCTACAAACACCCCAGAGGCCCCTATAGACACCCTATAGGTGCCTCGAAGACACACCCAGAGCACCCCGGGACCTTTGAGACACCCCACACCACCCTATAGATCCTTCAAAGACCCTATAAATGCCCCGAGGAACCCCCGAGAATCCCTTGGGATCCTATGGACACCCCAGAGCACCTTACGGACACACTCTGGGCACCCTATAGATACCCCAAAGCTGCCATAGGTACCCTATAGATCCCCCAAGGACCCACCCAGAGCCCCCCTGGGACCCTAGAGACGCCCCCGAGTCCTCCTGGGCACCCTCGAGATTCCCCAAAGACCCTATAGATGCTTTAAGGAACCCCCCAGCGCACCCTACGGACACCCCTATAGGCCCCTTGGGCACCCCAGAGCCCCCTGGGACTCTAAAGCCCCCCCCCAGGACACCCCGTGGGCCCCCTATAGCACCCAAAGCCCTTATACAGCCCCTATAGCCCCCCCAGCCCCTATAGCTGCCCCACAGCCCACCCCCCCTGCAGCACTTGTGCCCCAGGCATGAACCAGCGGCGGCCACTGGGTCGTACTGGGATGAACTGGGAGCGGCCGCTCTGCCCCCGCCGGATTCGGGACCGGCGCCACGGGCGGCACCGCCCTGCCCAGGCGGCGGGGGCTGCTCTGTACTGGTGTGCGCTGGTTTATGCTGGTCCGTAGTGGTTTATACTGGTCTGTACTGGTTTATAGTGGTCTGTACTGGGGTACCTGCTGGGCGAGCTCCTGGTGGGCGCCAGCACCAGGGCCTGGGTGGCCTTGAGGTCCAGCTCGATCTGCTGCAGGATGGAGATGGCAAAGGTGGCCGTCTTCCCCGTCCCCGACTGCGCCTGCGCGATGACGTCGTAGCCTGGGGGGGCGCGGGGGGGTCAGGGGGGCGTGTGGGGCGATGGGGGGGGGTGGGGGAACCGTGGGGCAGCTCGGGGGGGGGAGGGGTACAGAAGGACTAATGGGGGCTATGGGGCACCTACAGGGTGTCTGAACCTATAGGGGAGCTGTGGGGCAGTTATGGGGCTCCCTGGGGCTATAGGGGAGCTGTGGGGCAGTTAGGGGGCTCACTGGGGCTATAGGGGAGCTGTGGGGCAGTTAGGGGGCTCACTGGGGCTATAGAGGAGCTGTGGGGCAGTTAGGGGGCTCACTGGGGCTATAGGAGAGCTGTGGGGCAGTTATGGGGCTCCCTGGGGCTATAGGGGAGCTGTGGGGCAGGTATCAGAATCCTAAGAAGTGTACGTGACTATGGGGGGGTTATGGGGCACTTACAGGGCTCCCTGGGGCTGTGGGGCGGCTGTACCCTTGATGCAGGGCAGGATGGTGGGGCTGGGGGGGGCTATGGGGCGCCATGGGGCGGCCGTACCCTTGATGCAGGGCAGGATGGTGGGGCTGGGGGGGGCTATGGGGCGCCGTGGGGCGGCCGTACCCTTGATGCAGGGCAGGATGGTGGGGCTGGGGGGGGCTATGGGCGCCGTGGGGCGGCCGTACCCTTGATGCAGGGCAGGATGGTGGGGCTGGGGGGGGCTATGGGGCGCCGTGGGGCGCCGTGGGGCGGCCGTACCCTTGATGCAGGGCAGGATCGCGCGCTGCTGGATGGCGGAGGGCTTCTCGAAGCCGTAGGCGTAGATCCCGCGCAGCAGCGCCTCCCCCAGACTCATCTCGTCGAAGCTGTCCACCACCTCGTGCCAGTTGCTCTGGGGGGGCAGCCGCCCCCAGTGACTCCCAGTGCCTCCCAGTAACCGCCCAGTAACCCCCCAGTGCCCCCCAGTAACCCACAATAAACCCCCAGTGCCACCCAGTCACCCCCAGTGCCTCCCAGTAACCTCCCAGTGCCCCCCCAGTGTCCCCCAGTCACCACCAGGGCCCTCCAATAAACCCCCAGTGCGACCCAGTGCGCACCCAGTGCCTCCCAGTAAACCCCAGTCCCCCCCGGTGCCTCCCAGTAACCCCCTGGTGTCTCCCAGTAAACCCCAGTACCCCCTAGTATCTCCCAGTAACCCCCCAGAGCCTCCCAGTAACCCCCCAGTAACCCCCCAGTCACTCCCATGGCCCCCCAGTAAACCCTCAGTGCCTCCCAGTAACCCCCCAGTGCCTCCCAGTACAGCCCAGAGGCCCCAGCCAGGCCCCACCCCCCTCCCAGTCCCCCTCCACCGCCCCCAGTTTGGCTGATCCCCCCCCATCTTCCCAGTACGGCCCCACTCCTCTCCCAGTTGCCCCAGTAAGGCCCAATCACGCTCCCCAGTCCCCCCAGCGAGGCCCCACACCCCTCCCAGTCCCTCTCTACCCCCCTCCCAGTGCCCCCAGGGAGGCCCCGCCCCTTCCCAGTCCCTCCCAGTATGTTCCCAGTCCTCCCAGTAAGGCCCCGCTCCCCCCCGCCCCTCACCTCGATGACTCCGTCCGGCTCCATCCCCTCGGGGCCGCTGTCGCGGGGGCTGCCGGGAACACCCCTCCGTTAACCCCTGACCTCTGACCCCCCACTTCCGCCTGCCGCCGCCCCTGACCCGGATCACCCGTCCGCGCGCTCCAACACGTGGTGACGCCGGAAAAGTCCCGCCCCCCCCCCACGGCGGCCAATGGGAGCGGCGGGTGGGGCGGGTGACGTCAGCGCCGCGTGCCCGGGCCGCAGGGACAATGGGCGCTGCGCGCGCGGCGGCGCCACCACGTGGTGGGGGGGAGGGGAAAGAGGAAGAAACCGGTACCGGGAACGGGCGGAGGGGGGGAGGGATGTTTCCCGCTACCGGGGAGGGCGGGGGGGGGGAGGGGACCCACCCCGCGGACCCCCCCCCCGCCCCCACTCCCGGGCCGCCCCGCCCCCCCCCCCCGGGGGCTCCCCCCCCCCACTCTCCCGGGCCCCCCCCCGCTGCTCGACCGCCTCCCGGTGCCCCCCGGGGCCCGGCCCCCCCCTCACCCCGGTGCCCCCCCCCCCCCCGCACCGGCTCTCCTGACTCGCTGACATCCTCGGCAGGCCTCGGGGCCCCGCCCGCCCGCGCGCGCCTGATATAGCCCGCGCCTGGCCCCGCCCCCGCCGCGCGCCCATTGGACGGCGCCCGCCGGCCACGCCCTCCTCCCCTCCTCCCGACCGGCGCCAACGGGGCCGCGACGGCCATTGGTCGGGGAGGGGCCCAATGGGAGGGGGAAGGGGCGGGCCAGCAGGCGGAAAGGGCGGGGCGCCGCGGCACCCACGTGGGCGGACACGCGCTGGGGGGGGGGGGGGGGGGGGCCCCTTTGTGTGCGCGCCCCTCCCCCCGCGCCGGACTCCTGGGCCCCCCCCGGGTGGGGGAGGGGTCCCCCGGACGTCTGTGTCCCCCCGGGGCGGGGGGGAGGGGTGCCGCCCCAACCGGTTCCCCCACGCGGTGACGCCCCGAAACCCCACGGAGGGGGGAGGGGGGGGCCCCTCTGTGTCCCCCGCGAGCCCCCCCCGGTGTCCCCCAAATGCCCTCATCCCCCCACTGCCCCCCCGTGTCCCCCCCCAGTGTCCCCCCATCCCCTGACCCCCCCGACCCCTCCCAGTGTGTCTCCCCTCCATGTCCCCCCCATCCCTGACCCCCCCAATGACCCCCCTGTCCCCCATACCGACCCCCCCCAATGTCCCCTCTTCTGACCCCCCCAATGTCCCCCTCATCTTCTGACACCCCAATGACCCCCGTCCCCTTCCCACTGTCCCTGACCCCCCCATGTCCCCCCCATCCTGACCCCCCCCACTGTCCCCTGACCCCCCCTCTTCTGACCCCCCCAATGTGCCCCCATCCCCTCTCCCCTCCCACTGTCCCCCCCATCCCCTGACCCCCCAATGTCCCCCATCTTCTGACCCCCCCCCATCCCCTGACCCCCCTCCCTGTCCCCCCCAATGTCCCCTCTTCTGACCCCCCCCACTTGCCCCCCCATCCCCTGACCCCCCCCCCCCCACTGTCTCCTGACCCCCCCCACTGCCCCCCCATCCCCTGACCCCCCCCCCCCGGTCCCTGACCCCCCCCCCCGTACACACACCCCCCACGCCGCCGTCTCCAAACTCCACCGTTTATTCCCGGCTCAGCACCGCCCGTACAAAACCCCCCCCCGGCCCGGCGGGGAGGGGGGGTGGGGGGTTCAGCCCCCCCCCGCGCCCTGTGTGCCCCCCCCCGCGCCCCCCCCTCAGAGGGACAGTTTGCAGTGACACAGCTCCTTGTACATCAGCCGCCGCAGCTGCGGCATGTCCCTGCTGCGTGAAGCTGAACGGCCGCCCCAGCGCCAGGAACTTGCAGTACTGGGGGGGGGGGGCACGGGGGGGGGTCACGGCGGGGGGGGGACACACAGACACGAGTGGGGGGGTCCCACAACAGCCTCCCCCCCCAGGCCCTGCCCTGCCCCACGTGGCTCTGGGGACAGGGAGAGAGCCCACCCCTTGTCGTCCCCCCACCGTGTCCCCAAGTGTGTGTCCCCCCCATCCCCCTGCACCCCCAGTGCCCCCCAGACCACCTCTGCCCCCCCATCCCTGTGTGTGCCCCCCCCATCCCTGTGTGTGCCCCCATGTCCCCCCCAAGGACCCCCCCCCAAACGTTGTGCTCCCCCCAGGTGCCCTCTGCCCCACCCCATCCCCCCCAGGGGGTCCCACACCCCCATGGCCCCACCCCCATGTCATGTGTGTCCCCCCCCAGTGCCCCCCAACCCCCCCAGGACCCCCCAAAAGGTTCTGGTCCCCCAAGACCCACAATGTCCCTCTGTTCCCCCCCAGGGGGTCCTACACCACCCATGACCCGCCCCCCGATGCCACGCCCCCCCGATGCCACGCCCCCCCGATGCCACGCCCCCCCACCTGCAGCACGAAGGCGCCGCAGTCACTGTCGTTGTTCTGGCGGGCGACGTTCTGGGGAGGGGGGAGAGAGCGGTGAGGGACCCCGGTGTTGGGGGGGGACCCCGGTGTCGAGGGGGGACCCCGGTGTTGGAGGGGGACCCCGGTGTCGGGGGGGGACCCCGGTGTCGGGGGGGACCCCTCAGGCACCTGGGGAGGGGACACCCGGCCTCGGGGGGTCTCACCATCTTGAAGGCGCCCCGCCAGCCCTCCCGGAAGTCGGGCGCGCTCCTTCTTGTCGGCCTCGGCCTGCAGGTACCGGCAGATGTGCTGCCGCAGGGGCGGGGTCAGCCTGGGGCGGGGCCTGGGGCGGGGCCTGGGGTGGGCCACACCCCTCCCAGCAGGCCACACCCCTGGGGTGAGCCAAGCCACGCCCCCCCAGGACTGGTTCTCTACACCAACCATTGAGCCTTGCACACAGGGGGAGACACGCCCCGCCCACCCCCCGGGGCCCACAAGGCTCCGCCCACCCCCCGGGGCCCACAAGGCTCCGCCCACCAGTTATGCTCCACCCCATGCCAAGCCAAGCCCTGCCCCAAGTATAAGCACCACCCTTAGAGAGGGCTCCGCCCCAGCAGTGCCAAGCTCCACCCCCAGAGTAAACCAGGCTCCGCCTCCAGACCAGGCCCCGCCCCTGAAAACCACTCCCAGTCGGGGCCATAGGGGCTTGATCCAGCAGCCCCCCCCTCTGGCCCCGCCCCCAACCCCACTGGCCCCACCCCCTCTGCCTCAGGCCCCGCCCCTTTAGCCCCTCCCACCCCAGGGGGCCATAGGGGCTGATGCAGTCCCCCCCTTCACCCCCACCCCTGCCAGGCCCCGCCCCTCTGGCCCCGCCCCAACCCCACTGGCCCCACCCCCTCCACCCCAGGCCCCGCCCCTTTAGCCCCTCCCACCCCAGGGGGCCATAGGGGGCTGATGCAGTCCCCCCCTCACCCTGCCCCCGGGCCCCGCCCCCCTCTGGCCCGCCCCCTCTGGCCCCGCCCACCTTGGGGCAGCGGCGGTTGAGGGTGCGCTGGGAGTCGAAGTAGGTGATGCGGCGACGGGCGACGTCGACGGCCACGAGGGACCAGTGGACCTCCAGGTGGATGGGGATCAGCAGCAGCTCCTTCCGAAGATGTCCACCTGCCGCGGGCGGGGTCAGCGCGGGGCACGCCCCCCCCAAGCTCCACCCCCTCAGGCCCCTCCCTGCCCCCGAGCAGCACAGCACTGGCAGCGGGGAAGGCCCCGCCCACAGCAGCACAGGCCCGCCTCCTCCTGAGAGGCCCCACTCCTCCCCACAGCCCAGGCCACGCCCCCCAGCTACACAAGCCCCGCCCCACAGTGCCCCACCCCTATGGCTGGGGGCCCTCATAGACCCACCCCTGCAGTGGCCCCGCCCCCAACTGCACAGACCACACCTCCTCCTCATTAGCCCCGCCCCACAGCACAGGCCCCGCCCACAAAGGACCCCACCCCTGAAATAGCCCCACTCCTACAAGTCCCACCCCCTCTCTCTTACTGGTCCAACACTGCCCCTTGGGCCACGCCCCCACCAGAAGCCACGCCCCCTCAGTCTTTACTCAGTACTACACCACTCCATAGCATGGCCCCATCCTGAGGCTCCGCCCCAAGGCCCCGCCCACCACTGCCACACCCCTAAGGCTCCACCCAGAACACCACACCCCATGGCCCCACCCCTCCTGACCCTGCGCCCTCTCCCAGCCCCCACCCCCACCCCCTTTGGCCCCACCCCATGACCCCACCCCCTGTCGACCACACCCCGTTAAGCCCCGCCCCTTCCAGCCCCGCCCTCACGTTCTTGGTCCAGCGCTGCACCCCCTCGTAGCCGCGCGTCCGCAGTTTGTCGTAGAAAAAGCTGTTGAAGAAGTGGACCTGGGGGGGGGGGGGAGGGTGGACCCAGATGTCCGGGACCCCCCCGTGGGGGGGTGGGGCCGTGGGACCCCCCCAGGGCCCCCCATTGTGGGGGCGGGGCCGTGGGACCCCCCCTCACCTTGTCAGGCACCGCGTCCATCACCAGGTCCCCGTACATGTTCATCACCTGGGGGGGGGGCAATGGAGGTGTCGGGGGGGGGCTCAGCCCCACCTGCCCCCCACCTGGGGACCCCCCAACACCCCCAGGGGCCCCCCAAACCCCTTGGTGCCCCCCCCAGCCCCCCCAAAACTCTTATTCTCCCCAGTGTCCCCACATCGTCCCCATCCCGCAGCTGCACCCCCTCAGGGTCCCCCTGTGGCCCCCCAAAACCCCCTGCGCACCCCCCAAAACCCTCATGGGGACCCCCCCAAACCCCTTGGGCTCCCCCAAACCCCTCCTATTCCGCCCCCAGCATCCCCGCGTCATCTCATTCCAGCCCCCACAGCCTCCCAACAATCCCCCCCAGGCCCCCCCCCAAACCAGGACCCCCAAATCCCCCTGGGGACCCCCACACCCTGATGGGGACCCCCCCCAAAGCCCCTCGGGGTTCCCCTGGTGCCCCCCCGCCCCCCAAAACCCCTCCTATTCCCCGCAGCGTCCTCACATTGTCCCCATCCAGCCCCTGTATCCCACTGCCATCCCCATCAGAGCCCCCCAAACCACCCTGGGCCCCCCGAGCCCCCCAAACTCCCCCCCGGGGACCCCCAAACGGCCCCCCCACCTGGTCGTTGAGCCAGTTGGGGCCGTAGAGGGTCTGCAGGTCGTCCATGGTCAGGACGTGGCGTTTGTAGCTGACGCGGAAGCCCCGGAGCAGCGCGTTCCCGGGGAGGCGCTGGTACGACTGCATCAGCTGCTGCACCGAGCCCCGCCTGCGCGGGGGCTTCAGAGGGGGACCCCCAAAAACCCCAGCACCCCCAATCCCCGCCCCAGACCCCCAAACCCCCCTGAGCCCCAGGACCGCCCCCCTCGGGACCCCCAAACCCCCCCGCAGCTCTGTAGCAGCTGCTGCACCCAGCCCCTCTCCTGCGTGGGGGGGGACCCAGGCGTTCGGTGCCCACCCCCGGGGCACCCCAAAACCCCCAGGCCCCGCCCCACATCCCCCCCAGCCCCACAGGACCCCCCTTGCTCCCATCCCCGACCCCCCCCATCAGCCCCACTCTCAGCTGCACAGGACACCTGGGGGGGGGGAACGCAGGCGTGTCCCCCCCCCCCCCAAGCCCCCCCAAAACCCCAGGGACCCCCCCAGGGACCCCCCACACCCCCTCCATCAGCCCCATCCCCCTGCCCCAGCTGCTGCACAAAACACTTCAGGGGGGGCCCAGGCCCCCAACCGTGTGTCCCCCCCCCCCAAATGGCCCCCCCCGCACCTTTGGGGGGTGCTGAATTCCTGCTGGAAAATGTCCTCCAGCTTCTCCACCACCTCGTCGGCGCTGACGGGGATGAGGCTGCCGTAGGCCTGCAGGAACTCGTCCAGGATGCCTGGGGAAAAGGGGGCGCGTTCACTCTGGTCCCTACTGACAGCCGCACCCCCAATTTCCCCCCCCCCCCCCCGGCCTCCCCCCAGCCCCAGCTCACTCTGGACGCAGGTGACGTGCTCCTCGCACAGGGGGCTGGCTTGGGCCCCCCCCCGGGGGGTGGGGGGGTCGGGGCGGAGCCCCCCCTCGGCTCCCCCCGCCACGCTGCAGACGTTGCTGATGAGGATGGCGGCTTCGGCGCTGCCGGGGGGGCTGGGGGGGCCCCCCGTTCCGAAACCGTTGGGGAGGGGTCCTGGGGTGGAGGGGGCACAAAGGGGCTCAGAAAGACCCCAAAAATTGAGCCCTCCCCATGAAACAGGGGGATCATGTGTGCCCCCCCCAGTCCCTGTGCCCCCCCAGAAGGGAGGGACCCCAGAAGGGTTTGAGGGGGCCCTGTGACCTTAACCCCCCCAATGTGCCCCCCCCCCACAGATTTGGGTGCCCCCCCGGTGCGAAACCCCCCTCCCGGGGGATACACGACCCCCCCCCGGGGAAACAGAGACCGGGACCCTCCCCAGTGTGCCCCCCCAATGCGACCCACCCCCCGTGAGACATGGGGGCCAGGATGCCACCCCCCCCAGATTTGGGGTCCCCCCTGCCCCCCCCACTCACCTGCGTCCCCGCCGAGCCCCGGGGGGGCCCCCAGGAGTGCCCCCACCCCGGGGTCCCCCCCAAGCTCCATCTCCCCGAAGGGGGGAGCGGCGAGAGGGGGGGGCGGCAGGCGGGGGGGCGGCAGCACCTCGGGGGGTGGCGGCGGCACCGGGGGCCCCCCCCGCTCCTCCTCATCGGGGGAGAGCGAGGGGGGGGGGTCTGCGGCGGGGCCCCCCCCTCCGCCGGGCCCCCCGTTTCCAGGGGAAGGCCCAGGCCCCCCCCTTGGCGTAGAGCAGCATCCGCAGGGCCCGCAGCGCCCGCAGCCGGCGCCGGGGGGGGGCCCGCCGGCGGGGGGGGGCGAGGGCGGCGCCCCGGGGGGGGGCCCCACTTCGGGGGGGCCCAGCGCCGGCCCCCCCCGGGGCCCCCTTCTTCCTCTTCCTCCTCCTCCTCCTCGTCCGACCCGGGCGGGGGGGCCCAGGTCGGGGGGGGGAGGCGGCGGGCGGCACCGGGATGGGGGGGGGGGGGGCGGCGCGGGCCCCCCCCAAGGGGGGTCACGGCGGGGGGGTCCCTCCCGCGGCCCCCCCGGCCCCCCCCCCCCACAGCTGACGGGCCGCCAGCGCCTCCTTCATGGCTCCGAGCGCCTGGGGGGGCACAAGGGGGGCCGGGGGGGCCCCAGAGCCCCGTCACCCCCCGCACCCCCCGTCACCCCCTCCCAAGAGGCCCTGTCCCCGCCCCCGCCCCCCGTTTTCCCCCCAAGCCCCCCCGCTGCCCCCCCCCACCCCCCGTTATCCCCCCCCGGGACCCCGTTGCAGCCCCCCAACCCCCCCCGCGGTGCCGACCACCCCCTCGGAGCACCCATCGAGGGCCCCCCCGGTGCCGGTGGGAATGTGGGGGGGGTACGGGGGGGGTGTGGGGGGGTCCCCGCTCACCCCCGGGAGCGCGGCGGCCTCTCTCGGGCTCCCTCCGCCGCCGCCACCGCCTCCCCGCAGCCGCCGGCGCCGCCCGATGGCGTCATCACCGTGCGCCGCGCCAGGAGGGGGCGGAGTCGCTTCCCGACGAAACCCCGCCCGCGCGCCAGCCGAGGCCCCGCCCCGCGCTTTGCCGTCCGCGCGGTCGCCATGGAGACGGCGGGCACCGCCCACCCCTCGGGGTATGGGGCGGGGGGGGGAGAATGGACCGCGCGGGATCATGGATACATCCCCCCCGGCGCGGGGTCTCATGGGATACATCCCCCCTCCCCGGCGCTGCACGAACCACGTGACGCCCGGTTGGGGGCGGGGCTTTCTGTGGCGGGGGGGGGGTGTCCCCCCCGGTCCCCCCCGGACTCTGTGGGTCCCACCCGAAACGGGGTGTCCCGGACGCCTCGGGCCCCTCCCCCATGGCCCGGGGGGCGGCGGGGTCACCCCTCCCCCACACGGTCCCGGTGTCCCCTCCCCCCCACCCTTTATGGGGGACCCCCCCTCCCCCCCCCTTGAGCTGCCACCCCCGATAGAGCAAAGCCCCCACCCCCACCCCGGGACACCCCCCCACCCCCCACCGAGGGACCCCGGCTACGGGGTACCCCCCGCCCCTCCCCCCCCCGGGGGGGACCCGGGTACGGGGTGCCCCCCCCCGCCCCTCCCCCAACGTTGTGAGTGGGGGGGTCGAGTCATCGTTTCGCTTTTATTGGCGTTTTTTAGGCTCCGGGGGGGACCCAGGTGTCCGGGACACCCCTTTTGGGGGGGGCCCAGGTGTTGGGGGGGACCCAGGTGTCCGGGACCCCCCATTTTGGGGGGACCCAGGCGCCCACAGACACCTGGGACCCCCCGTTCCGGGGGACCCAGGCGCCCAGGCACCCCGTTTTTGGGGGGGACCCAGGACACCCCGTTTTGGGGGGACCCAGGCACCCCGTTTTGGGGGGGACCCAGGCACCAAGGACACCCCATTTTGGGGGGACCCCCGGCACCCCGTTTCGGGGGCACCCGGGACCCCCCGCTCCGGGGGGCCGCAGGCGCCCGGGGCTCAGGGGGAAGGGGTGCGGGGGGGGGCCGGTGCAGGGCGGCGTCCAGGCCGGTTGCCGAGGGCACAGCCGCCCGTCAGCGCCAGGAAGGCCCAGAGGAAGAGTCTGTCCACCGCCAGCGCCGCCACGTGCCACTCCTCCCGCAGCTGCGCCAGCGGCCCTCGTGCGAACGCTCGTGCGAGGCCTCGCACGGGGCTCGCACGAGGGCGGGGGATCGTATGGGGCTCGCATGGGGCTACTGGGGGCTCGTATGGGGCTGCTGGGGCTCGCATGGGGCTTCTGTGGGGCTACTGGGGCTCGCACGGGGGCTTGCACGAGGGCGGGGGGATCGTATGGGGCTCGCACGAGAGTGGGGGCTTGCACAGGGCTCGCACGAGGGCGGGGGATCGTATGGGGCTCGTATGGGGCTACTGGGGCTTGTACGGGGCTACTGGGGGGTCTCACGAGAGTGGGGGCTCGCATGGGACTTCTATGGGGCTACTGGGGCTCGCACGAGGGCAGGGGCTCGTATGGGGCTACTGGGGGTCGCACGAGGGCGGGGGGATTGTATGGGGCACGTATGGGGCTCGCACGACAGTGGGGGCTCGCACGGGGCTTCTATGGGGCTACTGGGGCTTGCACGAGGGTGGGGGATTGCACGGGGCTTCTATGGGGGCTACTGGGGCTCGCACGGGGCTCGCACAAGGGCGGGGGGGCTCGCACGGGGGTTGCACAGGGCCCATGGGGCTTGCACGAGGGCTCGCACGGGGACCAGTGGGGTTGCACGTGGGGTTGCACGAGGACCGTGGGTCTCGCACGGGGGTTGCGCCAGGCTCGCACGGGGAGTCACGAGGACCACAGGGGGTCGCACGGAGGTCACATGGGGACCATGGGGGTCACAGGGGGGGTCGCACGGGGGACCGTGGGGGGTCGCAATGGGGACCACGGGGGTCACACAGGGACCGTGGGGGTCACAGGGGGGGTCACACGGGGACTGTGGGGGTCGCACGGGGGTCACACGGGGGACCGTGGGGGGTCACAGGGGGGTCGCACCGGGGACCGTGGGGGGTCACACGGGGACCGTGGGGGGGTCACAGGGGGACCACGGGGGGTCACAGGGGGGGTCACACGGGGACCGTGTGGGGGTCACAGGGGGGGTCACACGGGGACCGTGGGGGTCGCACGGGGGTCGCACGGGGCCTCACCTCCTCGTGCCGCTGCTGCTCCTGCAGGCACCGGGCGATGAAGGTGACGGCGGCCGCCGCCGCTCGCAGCTCGGGGGGGCAGCGGGGGGGGGGCCCGGGGGGCCCGGGGGGGGCGGCGGGGGAGGTGCCGGGGGGCGGCCGCCGCAGGAAGTACTCATCCCCGCCGCGGGGGGGGCGCCCCCAGGGGGGCGGGGGGGGGGCGGGGGGGGGGTGAGGCCGGGGGGTGGGCCGCAGTCCCAGGAGGGGGGGGCAGGCGCTGGAGGAGGAGCTGGGGGGGGGGGGAGAAGGGGGGGTGAGGGGGGGGGCAGGTCCCCTCCCCCACCCCCTGCAATGGGGGTTGGGTACCCCCCGGGGGGGGGACACCAGAGGGGACCCAGGCGTTTTGGGGGGGGACCCAGGGGGTGACCCAGGGGTCCGGGGGGGGGCCCCCCATTGCTCTGGGGGGGTGTCTCACCCTGGTGGGCACAGGGGGCTATGGGGGGGGCTGGGTGGGGGCACAGGGGTCCGAGCACCCATCGAGGGGACCCAGGGGTCTGGGGGGGTACCCAGGGGTCCGGGGGGGCCCCCCATTCCCGGGGGGGCTCACCCTGCGGGCCCAGTGGGGCATGGGGGGGGCTGGGGGGGTCCCAGGGGTCCGAGCACCCATTGAGCCCCCCTCGAGCAATGGGGGGCCACTTCACCCTGTGGGCACAGGGGGGGGACCCAGGGGAGACCCAGGGGTCTGAGCACCCATTGAGGGGACCCAGGGGTCCGGGGGGGGGACCATGGGGGGGGACCATGGGGTCCAGGGGGGCCCCCATTCCCGGGGGGGGGGCTCACCCTGCGGGCCCAGGGGGGCATGGGGGGGCTGGGGGGGTCCCAGGTGTCTGGGGGGGACCCAGGGGTCCGAGCACCCATCGAGGGGACCCAGGGGGGACCCAGGGGTGACCCAGGGGTCCGAGCACCCATCGAGGGGACCCGGGGGTCTGGGGGGGGCCCCCCATTCCCGGGGGGGCTCACCCTGCGGGGCCCCAGGGGGGCATGGCGTGGGTGGCGGGGGGAGCGGTGGTGCAGGTTTGAGGACGCCGACGCTGAGGATGACGCAGAGCGTGAGCAGCACCAGAGTCCCCGTCAGGTAGCGCCCGATGAGCCGGCACCGCCAGCGAGGTGGCCGGCACCTTGTCCGCCAGCAGCAGCAGGAACACCGTCAGCGTCAGCAGCGCGAAGAGCGACAGCGTCATCTTCTCGCCTGCGCCGGCACCGCAGACTCGTGCCGGGCCCTTGTGCAAGGCCCTCGTGCAAAAAACCCCCGTGCAAAACCGCCCGTGCAAAGCCCTCGTGCAAAAACCCTGTGCAAAAGCACCCCTGCAAGTGCCCCCCGGTATCCCTCCGTTGACCCCTTGTGCGAAATCCTCGTGCAAATGTCACAGATGTCCCCGTGCAAAATCCCCTGTGCAAAGCCCCCTGTGCAAAAACCCTGTGCAAAGCACCCCGTGCGAGTGCCCTGGGTATCCCCCCCCGTTGACCCCTGGTGCGAAATCCTCGTGCAAATGGTCACAGGTGTCCCCTGTGCAAGGCCCTTGTGCAAAGCCCCCCGTGCAAAATCCCCTGTGCAAAGCCCTCGTGCAAAACACCCATGCAAAGCCCTCGTGCAAAGTCCCTGTGTGAGCACCCCGGGTATCCCCCTGTGGACCCCTCGTGCAAAATCCTCGTGCAAATGTCACAGGTGTCCCTGTGCAACCCCCGCCCCATGCAAAGCCCTCGTGCAAAAACCCTGTGCAAAGCACCCGTGCGAGTGCCCTGGGTATCCCCCCCATTGACCCCCTGGTGCGAAATCCTCGTGCAAATGTCACAGGTGTCCCCGTGCAAAATCCCCTGTGCAAAGCCCTCGTGCAAAATCGTGCAAAAACCCTGTGCAAAACACCCATGCAAAGCCCTCGTGCAAAGTCCCTGTGCGACCACGCCGGGTATCCCCCTGTGGACCCCTCGTGCAAAATCCTCGTGCAAATGTCACAGGTGTCCCTGTGCAACCCCCCCCATGCAAAGCCCTCGTGCAAAAACCCTGTGCAAAGCACCCGTGCGAGCGCCCCGGGTATCTCCCCCGTTGACCCCTCGTGCAAAATCCACGTGGCAAATGTCACAGGTGTCCCCGTGCAATGCCCCCGTGCAAGCCCCATCTCCACGCTGCAAGCACCAATTCCCCATGCAACCTCCCCCTCTTGTGCAACCTCCCCCCCTCGTGCGAGCCCTCGTGCGAGCCCCCGTGCGCGGCACCGGCGTCGGGGGGCAGGTAGAAGACGACGACGGCCAGCAGCGTGATGAGGACGCAGGGCACGAGGACGTTGACGATGTAGAAGAGCGGCTTGCGGCGGATCACCAGGTAGAAGGTGACGTCCTCGTGCGAGGGGCCGGCGTGGGTGGCGGCCGGAGCGGTGGCACAGCTCCCACTGCCCGTTCTCTGCGCGGCACCGCCTTGCACGAGGCCTCGTGCGAAGCCCCCGTGCAACACCCCCACCCTCGTGTGAAGCCCCTGTGCAACCTCCTATCCTCGTGCAAAGCCTCATGGGACCCCCCACCGTCCTCGTGCAAAGCCCTGTGCGACACCGCCATCCTCGTGCAAAGCCCCACAGAACCCCCCTGGACCCGTGCAAAGCCCCATGGGACCCTCCCATCCTCGTGCAAAGCCCCACGGGACCCCCCCATCCTCGTGCAAAGCCCCACGGAACCCCCCATCCTCGTGCAAAGCCCCACGGGACCCCCCCATCCTCGTGCAAAGCCCCATGGGACCCCCCCCATCCTCCTGCGAAGCCCCACGGGACCCCCCCATCCCCGTGCGAAGCCCCACGGGACCCCCCCGGCCCCGTGCGAGGCCCCGTGCTCACCCTGGAAGTGGGGGGGCAGCACGGCCTGGGCCCCCCCCCGCCTCGGGGCCCCCCCCCGGGCCCCCCCCCGCCAGGCGCAGCCCCACCTCCGCGGGGCCGTAGGAGCCGGAGCGGAAGACGAGGGAACAGTTCTGCCAATCGAAGGGGGAAGTGCGAGACCTGGGGGGGGCCGGGGGGGTCACCGGCACCCCAAAACCCCCGGGCCCCCAGCGCCCCCCCCCCCAAACCCTCCCGGACCCCCCCCCAAACCCCCAAGACACCCCCATACCCCGCATCCCCCCCCCCAACCCCCCAGTGTCCCCCAGACCCCCCCGGACACCCCATAACCCCCCCCATAGCCCCCCCAGACCCCCCCATAACCCCCCCATAGCCCCCCCATAGCCCCCCAGACCCCCCATAACCCCCCCCATAGCCCCCCCAGACCCCCCGGATGCCCCCCCCAGACCCCTCCCCGAACCACTCCCTGCCCCCCCCGAACCCCCCAAGCCCCCCCCCAACCCCCCCCGGGACCCCAAGACCCCCCATAGCCCCCCCAGACCCCCCGGACGCCCCCCCGGACCCCTCAGCCCCCTCCCCGAACCACTCCCCGCCCCCCAGAACCCCCCAAGCCCCCCCCCAACCCCCCTCCAGGGACCCCCCCCCGAGGCACCCCTGTACCCCCAGAGCAGCCCGGGCCCCCCCGGCCCCCCCCGCACCCGGATGGGGCAGCGGCTGCGGTAGAGCGCGGGGGGCCGCCAGCGCACGGAGCCGTCGGGGGTGACGATGGCCCGGACCCCCCAGGGACACCCCGAACTCCCCGTCGTTGCTGGGGGGGGACACGACACGAGGCCTCGGCACCCCCCAAAAGCCCCCCCCGTACCCCCCAAAACCTCCCCCCCCCCCAGGACCCTCCAGGGACCCCCCCCAGGGGTCCCCCAAAGCCCCCCTGTACCCCCCAAACACACCCCAAGTACCCCCTGAGCCCCCCAAAACCTCCCCCCCCGCCCCCCCCCCGGGGATCCCCCACCCCCCCCGTGCCCCCCCCCCCCAAAACACCCCCCGGACCCCCCCCAGGACCCTCCCAGGACCCCAAACCCCCCTCTGCGCCCCCCCAAAGCCCCCCACTGAGCCCCCCCGGCCCCAAGCCCCCCCCCCCCCCCCCCGGACTCCCCCCCCCGGCCCCCCCCCCCCGGACTCCCCCCCCCGCCCCCCCCCCCACTGACTTGTTCTCCAGCCCCACGTCGGGCAGCCAGAGGTGCTGAGCCGGCACCCGCAGCACCCCCACCCCCCCGTGAGCGCGGGGGTCCCACTGCAGCCGGGGGTCCCGCCAGCTCTGGGGGGGGGGGAGGCCAGTGGGGACCCCCCCCTGCACCCCCTCCTACCCCTCGGGGACCCCCACGGCCCCCCCAGCACCCCCCACTGCCCCTGGCCACCTCCGGAGCCCCCCCCAAACCCCCTGGGGACCCCCAGGACCCCCCCCCCAGCCCCCTGGGACCCCCCAGGGACCCCTGGAGACCCCCCCAAACCCCCTGGGACCCCCCATGGCCCCCGGGAGACCCCCCCAAACCCCCTGGGGACGCCCAGGACCCCCCCCCCCAGCCCCCTGGGACCCCCCATGGACCCCTGGAGACCCCCCCAAACCCCCTGGGGACCCCCGGGACACCCCCCCAAACCCCCTGGGGACCCCCAGGACCCCCCTGGAGCCCCCCAAGACCCCCCCCGGACCCCCTTGGGATGCCCCCACAGACCCCCCCCCCACAATGGCCCCCAAGTCCCCCCTGCCCCCCCCAACCTCCCCACAGCCCCCCCAGACCCACCATCCCCCCCCGACCCCCTCTGGGACCCCCCGGACCCCCCCCCGGACCCCCCCGGACCCCCGTACCAGGTCGAGGTAGACTTTGGTGGTCAGTTCCTCGTGCTTCTCATCCTGGGGGGCACGGGGGGGGCACGGGGGGGGCACGGGGGGGACATGGGGGGGACCCGTCCCATGGGGACCCCACTGTACCCCCTCATGTCCCCCCGGGAGCGCCCCCCCCGGGACCTCCCATAGGACCCCCCCGGACCCCTCATATGACCCCCCCGGACCCCCCATATGACCCCCCCCAGGACCTCAGTCCCCCCATAGCCCCCCCCCGGCCCCCATGCCCCCCCCATGCCCCCCCAGCCCCCCATAGGACCCCCCATCCCCCCCCATAGCCCCCCCCCCCGCCCATATGCCCCCCATAGGACCCCCCCAGGACCCCATAGGACCCCCCCAGGGACCCCCCGGACCCCATAGGACACCCCGGACCCCCCATAGGACCCCCCTCGGACCCCATAGGACCCCCCATCCCCCCCATAGCCCCCCCCCCCCGGCCCATATGCCCCCCATAGGGCCCCCCCAGGACCCCCATAGGACCCCCCGGACCCCCCATAGGACCCCCCATAGGACCCCCCCCGGACCCCATAGGACCCCCCCAGGACCCCCCGGACCCCATAGGACCCCCCATAGGACCCCCCCCGGACCCCATAGGACCCCCCGGACCCCCCATAGGACCCCCCCATAGGACCCTCCATAGGACCCCCCATAGGACCCCCCCCGGACCCCATAGGACCCCCCGGAGCCCCCATAGGACCCCCCATAGGACCCCCCCCGGACCCCATAGGACCCCCCATAGGACCCCCCATAGGACCCCCCCCGGACCCCATAGGACCCCCCGGACCCCCCATAGGACCCCCCATAGGACCCCCCGGACCCCAGCCCCCCCGCGCCCCCCCGCGCCCCCCCGCGCCCCCCCTACCAGGCTGACGAGCTGCGCCAGCTCCAGCCCCACCCGCACCAGCACGCGCCCGCCGGGTCCCGCCGCCGCCGGTCGCACCCCGGGCCGGTACCGGGACAGCAGCGCCCGCAGCAGCCGCTCCCCGGGGGGGGCCCCGGGGGGGGCGTCGGGGGGGGCCCCGCCGCCGCTGCACCCAGCGCCCAGCGTCACCCCACCGGCACCGGGGGGGGCACCGGGGGGGGTCGGGAGTTTGGGGGGACCCAAGGGGGGGGGGGTCCAAAGGGGGGGGCAAAGGGGGGGGGGCAAAGGGGGGGGCCACCTAGGAGTTCGGGGGGGCACCCGGGGGGTCGGGATTTGGGGGGACCCAAGGGGTGGGGGAAGGGGGGGGGCAAAGGGGGGGGTCCCAAGGGGGGGGCAAAGGGTGGAGGTCCCAAGGGGGGGCAAAGGGTGGAGGTCCCAAGGGGGGGCAAAGGGGGGGGCCACCTAGGAGTTCGGGGGGGCACCCGGGGGGCTCGGGAGTTTGGGGGGGGATCTAAGGGGGGGGTCCCAAGGGGGGGGGAACCTAGGAATTTGGGGGGCAGCGAGGGGGGGGGACACTCCAACGGGGGGGCCCCAAGAGGGGGACACTTGGAGTTCTGGGGGACCCGGGGGGGGGACAGGAATTCGGGGGCTCCAAAGGGGGGGCACAAGGGGGGGGGGGGGGCACCCGGGGGGGGTCGCGGCCGTACCGAGGGCGCAGAGGAGGAGGAGGAGGAGGGCGGCGGTGGGGGCTCGTGGGGCGCCATGGACGGGAGTCCGGGGGGGGTGTGGGCTGTGCGGGGGGGGGGAACAGCTGGGTGGGGGATGGGCACCGCCACCTGCTCCGGATGTGGGGGAGGGGCGGGGGGTGGGACAACCCCCCCCATCCCCAATTTGGAGACTCCCGGCACCGCCCCCCCCCCCAACTGTCCATCACCCCCCTGGGCCCCCAGAACTGCCCCCCCGCCCCACAAGTGCCCCCCCGGATGCTCACAACAGCCCCCATCCCCCTCCCCAGCCCCACAAGTGCCCCCCCAGCCCCATAACCGCCCCCCCGACCCATAACTGCACCCCCCAGCCCCATAACTGCCCCCCGACCCATAACTGCACCCCCCAGCCCCATAACTGCTCCCCCCGACCCATAACCGCTCCCCCCGACCCATAACTGCCCCCCTCAGCCCCATAACTGCCCCCCCCGAGCCCCATAACTTCCCCCCGACCCATAACCGCTCCCCCCCCGACCCATAACTGCCCCCCCGAGCCCATAACTGCCCCCCCTGCCCCATAACTGCCCCCCCGAGCCCCATAACTGCCCCCCCCGACGCCGCTCTGGTACAAACTGGTGGTTTATTGAGGGGGCGGGGCTACAGCCGCGAGGGGGGCTGTCAGTCATGCGGGTGGGGGCGTGGCCCGCAACGAGGGGGCGGGGCCTTATTGCTCTTGGTGCGCGTGGGGGCGGGGCTTGCACAGTGTCGGGGTCATAGAAAAGGCCGCGGGAGGGGCGGGCCAGCCGAGGGGTGGGCCTCCGGGGCGGGGCCAACAAGGGGGCGGGGCTTGTGAGGCGCATGGGGGGGGCTCGTGCCCCACGTGCCCAGTGGGGCGGGGGGGGGCCCCCCCCGGGGTGTCAGTGCAGGGGGGGCCAAGGGGGGGGGGGGGAAGGGGCACCGCGGAGGTCACAGGTCAGAGGTCACAGGTACGGGGGTCGAAGATCACAAGTCGGGGTCAGAGGTCACAGGTCGGGGCGTGGGGGGGCTCCCCCCCCCTTGGCTATGTGGCCTCGGGGGGGGCCCCCGGGGGCTCCTCCACCTCGTGCAGGGACGGCTCTCGGTACAGCGCCACTGGGGGGGGGGGGGGGGGTGAGACCCTCGTGTGAGGGACCCCCCCATGGGGTGGGGGACCCCCCCTTGAGTGAGGGACCCCCCCCAACATTCAAGGGACCCCCCCTTCATGTGATGGCCCCCCCTCATGCAAGGGACCCCTCCATTGGCTGAGGGACCCCCCCCCACATGTGAGGGACCCCCCCCCCTTGAATGAGGGACCCCCCCTCATGTGAGGGAATCCTCATCATTCAAGGGCCCCCCCATCGTTCGAGGGCCCCCCCATCGTTCGAGGGACTCCCCCCCCCATGTGAGGGACCCCCCCTCATGTGAGGGAATCCCCATCATTCAAGGGACCCCCCCCATCATTCGAGGGACCCCCATCGTTCGAGGGCCCCCCCCATCGTTCGAGGGCCCCCCCATCGTTCGAGGGCCCCCCCATCGTTCGAGGGACCCCCCCCATCATTTGAGGGACCCCTCATCATTCAAGGGCCCCCCCATCGTTCGAGGGGCCCCCCCATCGTTCGAGGGACTCCCCCCCCCATGTGAGGGACCCCCCTCATGTGAGGGAATCCCCATCATTCAAGGGACCCCCCCCATCATTTGAGGGACCCCCATCATTCGAGGGACCCCCATCGTTCGAGGGCCCCCCCCATCGTTCGAGGGACCCCCCCCAATCATTCGAGGGACCCCCCATCGTTCGAGGGCCCCCCCCATCGTTCGAGGGACCCCCCCCAATCATTCGAGGGACCCCCCATCGTTCGAGGGACCCCCATCGTTCGAGGGCCCCCCCATCGTTCGAGGGACCCCCCCCCATCATTCAAGGGACCCCCCCCCATCGTTCGAGGGCCCCCCATCGTTCAAGGACCCCCCCATCGTTTGAGGGACCCCCCCATCGTTCGAGGGCCCCCCATCGTTCGAGGGCCCCCCCGCGCCCCCTCACCCTCCAGCAGCTGGGGCAGGAAGTGCGCGGCCGCCTTGTCCTTGCGCACGCGGTGCCCGGCCATGGGGCGGCCGTGGCGGTCCAGCCCCAGGTACCAGGCGCGGCCCGAGCGGCGCTGGCGGTAGAGCGCGGAGGCGTAGAGCACGTGGTAGTTCTCGAAGACGCACTCCTTGAACCGGCACTCGGCCGTGAAGTGAACCTGGGGGGCCGGAGCGCCCGGGTCCCTCGGGTGGGGGTCCCGAACGCCTGGGTCCCATGGGGATGGGGGTCCCAGACACCTGTGTCCCATGGGGATGGGGATCCCGAACGCCTGGGTCCCCTCGGGATGGGGGTCCTGGACACCTGGGTCCCTTTGGGATGGGGGTCCCAAATGCCTGGGTCCCCTCGGGATGGGGGTCCCGAACGCCTGGGTCCCCTTGGGATGGGGGTCCCGGCCACCTGCTCTGCTTAGGATGGGGGGGATCAAGGGGTCCTGGACGCCTGGGTCCCCTCGGGATGGGGATGGGGGTCCCAGACACCTGTGTCCCATGGGGATGGGGGTCCCAAATGCCTGGGTCCCCTCGGGATGGGGGGGGATCAAGGGGTCCTGGACGCCTGGGTCCCATGGGGATGGGGATGGGGGTCCCAGACACCTGTGTCCCATGGGGATGGGGGTCTAGAACGCCTGGGTCCCCTTGGGATGGGGGTCCTGGATGCCTGGGTCCCTTTGGGATGGGGGTCCCAAACACCTGGGTCCCCTCGGGATGGGGGTCCCGGACGCCTGGGTCCCGTGGGTGAAGGGTTTGGGGTGTGGGTCCCGGATGCCCGGGGGTCCCCAGGGGGTTGTGGGTCCCTGGGGGGAGCGTGTGGGTACCAGGAGGGGGGTTGTGGGTCCAGGCCACTATGGGTCCCAAACGCCAGCGTCCCCGGGGCGGCGTTGGGGGTCCCAGGTGCCTGGGTCCCCCGATGCCATGGGTCCCCGGGCAGTTGTGGGTCCCAGAGTCCCCAGGGGCTGTGGGTCCCAGCGGGGGCCTGCGAGTCTCGGGGCGGGGGGGGTGTTGTGGGTCCCGAACGCCGTGGGGCGGCACTCACGGAGGCGTAGACGAGGCCGGCGCCGTTCATGGCCACGTAGCGCCCGGCCCGGGCCCCCTGGATGGCCACGACCCGCAGCCCCACCGGGATCAGGTTGAACAGCGCTGGGGGGGCGGGGCGGCTGCCACGCCCGGACGCCGGGGGCTGCCCCACCCCTGACCCCCACTGCCCCCCCAGTGCCCCCCAGCATCCCCCACTGCCTCCCCAGTGCCACCCTGCAGCTCCCCCAATCCCCCACCCCACAGCCCCCAGTGCCCCTCCCTCCCATGTGCCCGCCCCCTCTGACCTCACCCCTCTGACCCCACCCCTCTGACCCCGCCCCTCCAGACCCCGCCCCTTCAGACCCCGCCCCTTCAGACCCCGCCCCTTCAGACCCCACCCTTCCAACCCCACCCCTTTGACCCCACCCCTTTGACCCCACCCCTTCAGACCCCGCCCCTCTGACCCCACCCCTTCAGACCCCACCCCTCCGACCCCGCCCCTTCAGGCCCCGCCCCTCCAGGCCCCACCCCTTCAGACCCCACCCCTTTGACCCCACCCCTTCAGGCCCCACCCCTTCAGGCCCCACCCCTTCAGGCCCCGCCCCTCTGACCCCACCTCCCCTTTCCCCACCCCTCATGCCCTGCCCCTGCCGGGCCCCGCCCTGACAGGCCCCGCCCCCTGCCCGGCCCCACCCCGACAGGCCCCGCCCCTGCTCACTGCCCGGCCCCGCCTCCTCCCAGGTGCCGTCCAGCCGCCCGTCGGGGCCCATGTGCAGGAAGTGCCCGTGGCCACAGCGCAGCTTCGCCACCGCCCCCCCGCAGCTGCGGCTCTGGGGGGGGTCAGGGGCCCCGTCACCCCCCCCGAAACACATCAAGAACCCCCAGGACCCCCCCCAGCGACCCCCTTCCCCACCCCCCAGGGCCCCCCAACCCCTCCAGACACCCCCCAGCGTCCCCCATTCCACCCCCCAAGGACCCCCCCCAGACCCCTCCCCACCCCCCAGGGCCCCCCAAACACCCCCCCCCAACCCTGGCATCCCCCTTCCCCACCCCCCACGACCCCCCAACCCCTCCAGACCCCCCCACCCACCCAGGACCCCCCCAACACCCCCCAGCATCCCCCCTTCCCCACCCCCCAGGGCCCCCCAAACCCACGGACACCCCCCCAGACCCCTCCCCGCCCCCCCGCGGCCCCCGTTCCCCCCCCCCAGGACCCCTCCCCAACACCCCAGCCCCCCCCAGCCCCCCCCAAGACCCCCCCCCAAGACCCCCCCCACCCCCTGGAGCCCTCCCCACCCCCCAGCGTCCCCTGTTCCCTCCCCAGGACCCCCCCCGGACCCCCCGGACCCCCCCCGGCCCCCCCTCACCCGGGGGCTTCTCCCGGGGGCGCCGGCGGCGGCCGCAGCCGCGGACTTTGGCGACGAGACCGCGGAGCTGCTGTTGGCAGAGGGAGGGGGGGCGGGGGGCGCCGGGGGGGCGCGGGGGGCCGGCGGCGCGGGGGGGGGGCACCTCACGGCCCCCCCGCCGCTGCCGGATGAGGGAACTGGCCAGCGCCGCCATGGGGGGGCGGGGGGGGGGCCCGGGGGGGGCGGGGGTCTGGCTCGAGGGGTCACGGGGGTCGCAGGAGGGGGCGCGGGGGGGTCACGGGGGGGTTACGGGGGGGGCGGGGGGGGGCTCGCGCGAGGAACACGCGCTTCGCACGGGGGGGAGGGGGGTTCACGCGCCTCGCGCGGGGGTCAGATGCAGCGGGGGGGGTCGCTCCCCGCCCCACCCCCCCCCCCCGTGCCCCCGCCCCCCCCCCGCGCAGCTCCGGGCCCCCCCGCGCCCCCCCCCGGGCCGATGGGGAGGAGGGTGGGGGAGGGGGAGGGGGGTGCCCGGCGCGTGGGCCCCCTTCGGGAGGGGGGAGGGGGGTCCCCGGCGCGTGGGCCCCTTCGGGAGGGGGGAGGGGGGTCCCCGGCGCGTGGGCCCCTTCGGGAGGGGGGAGGGGGGTCCCCGGCGCGTGGGTCCCTTCGGGAGGGGGGAGGGGGGTCCCCGGCGCGTGGGTGCCGCCGAGTGGGGGGGCGCGGGGGGGGGAGGGGGCGCGGGCGGCCCCACGCGCACGCGCGGGAGCGGCGCAGGCGCGCGCACACCGTGGGGGGTGGGGGGGGGGACGCCCGCGGCTCCGCCCTCCCCCCGCCCCGGGGCCATCCCGGTGTCCCAGTGCATCCCCAGTGCGATCCCAGTTTGCTCCCAGTATAATCCCAGTACAGTCCCAGTGCGATCCCAGTTTGCTCCCAGTATAATCCCAGTGCATTCCCAGTGCGATCCCAGTTTGCTCCCAGTATAGCGCCACTGCAATCCCAGTTTGCTCCCAGTTTTGCCCCAGTGCAACCCCAGTGCGATCCCAGTTTGCTCCCAGTATAATCCCAGTGCATCCCCAGTGTGATCCCACTTTTCTCCCCGTATAGCGCCACTGCAATCCCAGTTTGCTGCCAGTTTTGCCCCAGTGCAACCCCAGTTCGCTCCCAGTACAATCCCAGTGAATCCCCAGTGTGACCGCAGTTTGCTCCCGGTATCGCCCAAGTGCATCCCCAGTGCGATCCCAGTTTGCTCCCAGTATAGTGCCACTGCAATCCCAGTTGGTTCCCAGTTTTGCCCCAGTGCAACCCCGGTTTGCTCCCAGCATAATTCCAGTGCATCCCCAGTGCGATCCCAGTTTGCTCCCAGCATCACCCCAGCGCAATCCCCAGTGCGATCCCAGTATCGCCCCAGTGCATCCCCAGTTTGCTCCCAGTATAATCCCAGTGCAATCCCAGTTTGCTCCCAGTATCGCCCCAGTGCATCCCCAGTTTGCTCCCAGTATAGCGCCACTGCAATCCCAGTTTGCTCCCAGTTTTGCACCAGTGCGATCCCAGTTTTCTCCCACTATCGCCCCAGTGCATCCCCAGTGCGATCCCAGTTTGCTCCCAGTATCGCCCCGGCGGAACCCCCGTACTCCCGGGCCCCGTCCCCCGCCCTGTGACGGCGCCGCTCGGGTCCGCCGGGGGGCGCCAAAGTGCGCGACGCAGCCAATGGGAGCGCGGCGGCGCTACGCGGGGAGCGGCGGCGCCGCTCGGGTCCGCCGGGGGGGCGCCAAAGTGCGCGACGCAGCCAATGGGAGCGCAGCGGTACCCACGGCCGGGGGAGGACATCCCCGTTCCCATGGCAACCCCGGGCTGCTGCTAGCGCCCCCGCGCGGCGGCGGAAGGACGAGGCGACCCCCCCGTGGGGCTCCGGGTTTGTATTTACACGAGTCCCCGTTTCTCGCCAGGAAACACAGCGGGATGGGTTTGGTTTTTTTCTCTTTTTTGTCGTTTTTTTTCTTAAAAACACCCCCGGGGCCGCCCCCCCCTCCCCCCCGAGGCCCCGCCCTTCCCGGGGCCCCGCCCCCCCCGCCCTCCCCCGCGGCCCCCCGGGAATAAAAATAGATGCTCTCGGGGTTGTTGGGGGGGGGACTGCGGGCGCCATGGCGACGGGCGGGCGGGGAAGCGTCGCCGCAGCAACCGGTGACATCGCCGTGGCAACCGTCACCGGGAGCGGGGATGGGGTCGCCATGGCAACGGGCCGGTGGTTGGCTGGGGAGACGGTGTCCGTAGGCCGCGGTCGCCGGGGAGATGGTCGGTTGTCACGGCAACAGGCTGGGGCCGAGGTCAAAGGCTGTGGATGAGGTCGCCATGGCAACCGGCTGGGTGATGAGGTTGCCCCGGCAACCAGCCCGGTGGTACCCCCATACTCCAGGTCGCCACGGTGACCGGCCTGGCGATGAGGTCGCCACAGTGACCGGCCCGGCGATGAGGTCGCCATGGTGACCGGCCTGGCGATGAGGTCGCCATGGTGACAGGCCCGGCGATGAGGTCGCCATGGTGACCGGCCTGGCGATGAGGTCGCCATGGTGACAGGCCCGGTGATGAGGTCGCCACGGTGACCGGCCCGGTGATGAGGTCACCACGGTGACCGGCCCGGTGATGAGGTCGCTGCGGCGACTGGTCCAGTGGTACCCTTTGCTCGAGGTCGCCGCGGCGACCGGCCTACCGGGAAGATGCTCGAGGTCGCCGCGGCAACCAGCCAGGCAGCGGCAGCCATCTCGCGCTCCTGGTCCCAGTCAGCCATCTCGGGTGGCGCCGGCGGCCATCTTGGCACGGGGGGGCGGGGGGGGCAGCGGGGGAGGGGCTGGGGGGGCCCCGGGACCCCCCGAACCCCAAAACTGCTGCGTTTGGCACAATTTTCTTTGTACAGAAAGCGCGAAAGAAAGAAAAGGGGCGGGGGGGGGGAAGGGGGGGGAGGGGAGCCAGGGCCCCCCCCGGGAACGGGGGACACGGGGGGGGTGGCAGTGCCCCTCCCCCCCCCCACGGGGCCTCGTTTTTTTTCCTCGTTTTCGCGGGTTTTGACTCGTTTCCCGCCGCCGGGTCGGGAACATGCAACGGTGACGGGGGGCGGCGGGGGGGGGGCGGCCCCCAAAGCGCCTCTGCCGGGGGGGGGGGACCCAGGGCGCTCCCCGTCCCCCGCCCCAGGGATGCAGGTGGGGGGGAGACCCCCCCACACCTCTGCGTGGGACCCCGGCGTCCGGGGGGGTGGGCATCGTCCCCCTCCCTGTGTGTCTTCAGGGGACCGCGGCGTCCGGGGGGTCCCCCACCTCTTCGGGGGGGCCCAGGCGTCCGGGGGGGAGCCCCCCCCCCCCCCCGTCTCTTCGGGGGGGCCCAGGCGTCCGGGCTGGGGGGCCAGAGGGCGGTTTCCCATGCGTCTTCGGGGGGCCCAGGTGTCCGGGGAGGGGTCCCCATGCATCTTCAGTGGACCCAGGTGTCCGGGGGGGTCGGGGGGGGGGTCCCCATGCGTCTTCAGCATCCCCACGTGTCCATGGGGGGGGATGGGGGGTCCCCATTACCTCTTCAGCGGACCCGGGCCTCCGGGTGGGGGACGCAAGCAGGCGGGGGGGGCGGGGGGGGTCACCCCGCACACCCGCGGGGGGACCCAGGCTTCCGGGCGGGCCCCCCCCTCCCCAAGGGGGGGGTGTCCCTCTGCTCGGAGGGGGGGACCCCGGCGCCCCGGGGGGGTGGGGTGGGGTGTGGGGCTGAGCCGACTATACTCGGGTGGTGGAGTGGGGGTGGGGCAGGGTGCTGTTGTGGCCGGGGGGGAAGGGGGGCCCGAAGGGGTGCAGGGCAGGCAACCCCCCCGGCACCATGGTGATGGTGTTGGGTGTCATGAGCGGGACGTCCTTCGGGGGGCTCGCCGCAAAGCCCAGGGTGTAGTCCGGGGGTCCGGCGGCGGGGCGCAGGGCGGCTTCGGGGGGGTCCCCCCCACCCCCCACCCCCACCCCCCTCTCGGGATGCTTCAGCTGCAGCGAGACCAACTCCTCCTCCGCCCCCCCGTGACCCAAGAGATCATTGGGGGCCCCCCCGGGTTGGGGGGGGGCTGAGGCGCCGGGGGCCCCCCCGTCCCTCGGGGGGTCGCTTGTCCCGCTTGTAGTAGAGGGCGGCGAAGGCCAGGATGTTGAGGAAGAGGAGGGAGGCCCCCACCGCCACGGTGACGCTCAGCTCGGTCGAGTAGTCCCGCGAGTCCCCGGGGAAGGGGGCGAAGCGGCGGCGACCCCCCCCGTCGGGTTCCTCCTCTTCCTCGGGGGGCGGCGGAGAAGGGGCGGGGGGGCGGCGGGTGGCGGGCGGCCGACGCGGGGGTCCGGCGCCGGCGGGGGGGGGCAGGCGGGTGGTGGTGGAGGCGTGGGGGAGCTGGTGGAGGTTGTGGAGGTGGGGGACGAGCTCCAGCCAGAAGGCCACCTTGTTGGCCCGGTAGTGGTCGCGGACGCGGGGCTTGAGGCCAATGTGGAGGTAGCGCTTGTCCTTCCCGTCGAAGCGGGTCCACACCACCTCCTCGAAGCGGTTGGGCTTCGTGTGGATGAACTTGGTGTCCTGCGGTACCGGCTGGTTGGGGTCCCTGCGGGGGGCGGAGGTGGTGGTCAGACCCGGGGGAGCTTCGTCCACCCACACCTCAGCCATCCGTCTGTCTGCCCATCCATCCATCCATCCATCCATCCATCCACCCACCCACCCAACCACGCAACCATCCAACCAACCATCCACCCACTCAACCAACCACCCAACCAGCCACCCAAACAGCCAACCACACAACCACCCACCCAACAACCCACTCAACCACCCAACCATCCAACCACTCAACCAATCACCCACCCACCCACCCACCCAACCATGCAACCACGCACCCACCCACCCAACTACCCAACCAGCCACTCATCCACCCATCCAACCACCCACCCACCCACCCAACCACCCACCCAACCAGCCATCTACCCAACCAGCCACTCATCCAACCACCCACCCACCCAACCAACCACCCATCCACTCAACCACCCAACCAGCCACCCAACCACTCAACTACCAACCCACCCAACCGCCCACCCATTCATCCAACCAACCACTCATTCCCCCACCCACCCACCCATCCATCCACGCACGCAGACATCCCCCTCTCCATCCATCCCCCTGTCCCCATCCCCCATGTCCCTATATCCCCGTGTCCCCATGTCCCCACGTCCCCATCCTCCTGTCCCCCCATATCTGCCTCCTCCATGTTCTCATCCCCCTTGACGTGGCGGGGACGTGGGGACGGAGTCCCACCAGGATGTGGGGACGTGGGGACAGAGTCCCACCAGGATGCAGGAACGTGGGGACGGAGTCCCACCAGGATGCAGGAACGTGGGGACGGAGTCCCACCAGGATGTGGGGACGTGGGGACGGAGTCCCACCAGGATGCAGGAACGTGGGGACGGAGTCCCACCAGGATGCAGGAACGTGGGGACGGAGTCCCACCCCCCCCGACCCTGCTCCCCACGTCCCCCCCCCCGCCGCAGTGTCCCCAACCCACCCAGTCTTGGCGAAGTTGGTCCAGTAGGTCATGACGACGGCGCTGAGCATCACGTCGTTCTTGGAGAAGTTGCAGGGGAAGAGGTCGGTGGCGCCCACCATGGGCACCCCGAAGACGTAGGGGATCTCGTCCCCGTGGGCTGCGTCCGCCCACTCGGGCCGCGCGTCCGTCTGGCAGTGGTGGTAGAAGGTGTAGAAGTAGACGGGCGACTGGTACTCGGCGTGGAGCTTGGCCGTGGCCACCGCCGGGGCCACCCATTGGTGGTCGGTGAAGAGGGCCAGCAACGTCTTACGCCTCATCTCCCCGTTGTCCCGGTCGGCCCAATCCGTGTACATGAACTTGATGGTCTCCCGTAGGATGTCCTTCCCCTCGGGGTAACCGTAGAGGTTGTCCACGAAGTTGGAGACGGTGAAGTCGAAGTAGGAGGCGGAGATGCCGTCCTCGCTCTCCAGCGAGTCCTCCACGAACTTCAACCCCTCGCCCTGGTTGACGCCGATGAGGATGTCGTAGTTGAGGAACTCGCCCTGTTGCATCAGGATCTCGGGGTCGTCGGGCACCACGTCACCGTCCACCACCGGCCCGAAGGCCACGTGGTAGCGGGCGGGTTGGACGTCCTGGTCCACCAAGGCGCGGAAGGGTTGACGCCGCAGGCACTCCACCGCTGCCCCCGTTGTCCGCCCGTTCGCAGCCCACCTTGGCCGCCAGCAGCCGCGTGTACTTCAGCGGCTGGTAGTTCACCGACCAGCTGGAGATGGCCGTCCCGCTCTGCGCGGATGGCCTTCTGGAAGAGACCTGTGGGACCCGGGCGTCAGCCGGGGCTGGGGGGACGTGGGGATGGAGTCCCACCAGGCTGTGGGGACGTAGGGACATGGGGATGGAGTCCCACCAGGCTGTGGGGACGTAGGGACATGGGGATGGAGTCCCCACCAGGCTGTGGGGACATGGGGACATGGTGGGGACGTGGGGATGGAGTCCCACCAGGCTGTGGAGACGTGGAGACACGGTGGGGGACGTGGGGATGGAGCCCCACCAGGGGATTCAGGGGGTTCCAGGAGGGATTCGGGATCCACAGGGCGATTCAGGGGGGTTCCCGCAGGATTTGGGGTCCCCAGTGTGGTGTGGGGGGCCCCCAAGAAGGGGGGAAGATACCTTCAGAGTGGTGGGAGAGGATGAGGAGGCTGACGCAGGCGGCGCCGGCGCCGGAGCCGAAGATGGTGATGCGCTGGGGGTCACCCCCAAAGTGCCCCACGTTCTCGTTGAGCCACCGCAGCGCCTGGATCTGGTCCAGGAGCCCGTAGTTGCCCTTCGCCGCCTGGTCCCCCGTGCTCAGGAAGCCTGCGGGGACACGGGGACGTGTGGGGACTCGCGGGGAGATGTCCCCCCCATGGACCAGGTCAACAAAGCAGTAGCCCAGGGTGTCCCCCCATGTCCCCATGTTCCCAGGGTGGTTCTGCATGGTGTCCCCGTGTCCCCAGGCCCAACCCATGTCCCCAAGGAGGTTCTCCATGGTGTCCCTGTGTCCCCAGGCCCAACCCATGTCCCCAAGGAGGTTCTCCATGGTGTCCCCATGTCCCCACATCCAACCCATGACCCCAAGGAGGTTCTCCATGGTGTCCCCATGTCCCCACATCCAACCCATGACCCCAAGGAGGTTCTCCATGGTGTCCCCATGTCCCCATGCCCAACCCATGTCCCCAAGGAGGTTCTCCATGGTGTCCCCATGTCCCCAAGGAGGTTCTCCATGGTGTCCCCATGTCCCCACGCCCAACCCATGCCCCCAAGGAGGTTCTCCATAGTGTCCCCACATCCCCACGCCCAACCCACGTCCCCAGAGAAGCTCTCCATGGTGTCCCCATGTCCCCAAGGAGGTTCTTCATGGTGTCCCCCATGTCGCCAGGCCCAACCCATGCCCCCAAGGAGGTTCTCCATCGTCTCCCCCACGTCCCCATGCCCAACCCATGTCCCCAAGGAGGTTCTCCATGGTGTCCCCATGTCCCCACGCCAACCCATGACCCCAAGGAGGTTCTCCATGGTGTCCCCATGACCCCAAGGAGGTTCTCCATGGTGTCCCCATGTCCCCACGCCAACCCATGACCCCAAGGAGGTTCTCCATGGTGTCCCCATGTCCCCACGCCCAACCCATGTCCCCAGAGAAGTTCTCCATGGTGTCCCCATGTCCCCAAGGAGGTTCTTCATGGTGTCCCCCATGTCGCCAGGCCCAACCCATGCCCCAAGGAGGTTCTCCATAGTCTCCCCACGTCCCCCATGCCCAACCCATGTCCCCAAGGAGGTTCTTCATGGTGTCCCCCATGTCCCCATGCCCAACCCATGACCCCAAGGAGGTTCTCCATGGTGTCCCCACGCCCGACCCCTGTCCCCACGGTTGCCCCCCCCGTACCGAGGACGCCCAGGCGGTAGTTCATGGTGACGACGATGACGTTGCCGTAGGCCGCCAGCACGCTGCCGTCGAACATGTTCCCCGTCCCCTCCATGTAGGAGCCGCCGTGGAGGAAGAGCATCACCGGCTTCTTCCCGCTGTCCCGGATGTCTGGGGGGGGCGGGGGGGGCGGGGGGGGTGTCAGGGGCACCCCCAGGTCTGGGGACACCCTGGGGACACCCCTGGCACCACGGGGACCCCCTTGGGGGACCCCCAAAGCACCAGGGACCCCCTTGGGGACCCCCCCACCCGAACCAGGACCCCCCGTCCAATGTCACTTTGGGGACCCCCCCCCTTCCCGGTGCCGGGGGGGGGGGGGGGCATTCAGAGGTGACAGCCGGGGTCAGAGGTCACAGGCTGGAGCTTTGGGGGGGAGGGGGCGAGGTCAGGAGTTGGGGGTCACTGGGGGGGGGAGTTCCCCCCCGCCCTGTTTCCATGGCAACGTGCCCCCCCATCGCTTCGTTTCTAGGTCACCTCCGTCACCGCGGCAACGGGGCCTCATTAACGCTGCTTTAACGATGATGAGCAAAGGGGGGGGGGACCCCGGCGTCCGGGGTGGGGGGACGGGGGACACGGGGATGGGACCAGGGGGGACCCCCGGCGTCTGGGGTGGGGGCGGGGGGGGTGAGGGGGGGGAGAGGGGCGTGTCCAAAAAAAAAAAAACCACCAAAAAAAACCACCAAAACACCAAAAAACCAAAAAAAAATCACCCCCAAACCCCCCGAAAGAAGCAAAACCAGCAAAAACAAAAACAAAAAAACACCAAAAAAAGAGAAAAAGAACCAAAACAGGCAGCCAAAAACGGGGGGCGACCCCCCCCAAGCTGGGGGAGGGGAGGGGGGGGACCCGCGGCCCCGGGGAAGAAAGAAAGAAAAGGGGGGGGGAGAGGAGGGGGGAGGGGGGGGAAAAACCCAAAAAAACCGAAAGAACCAAAAAAAAATTTGCCCAAAACCGGAGGAACATGCACCAAAACTACCTGCGTCCGGGGGGGGGCCGCCGGCCGCGCCGTCCTCGCGCTTTTTCGCGAGCAAACCTGGACCAAGGGAAGAAAAGGAGGAAAAATTGGGGGGGCCAAAAGGAGCGAAAACGGGGGCGGGGGAGGGGCGGGGGGGGGCGGGGGAAAAGGCAAAAAAAACGGTTTAAGAAGAAAAAAAGCAAAACGTTTCCTGCCCCCAAAAGGGGGGAAAGAGCAGGAAAAAGCAGCGGGCGGAGCCCGGTAAAAGGGGGCAAGAACGGGGGCGGGGGGGGGCCCAAAAATGGGGCCGGGGGTGGCGGACGGAGGGATGGACGGACGGAACGGACGGAGGGATGGATGGACGTGGGGATGGGTGGAGGAGAGAGGGAGGGACGGACGGAGGCACGGGTGGAGGACGGGTGGACAGGGATGGTTGGAGGACGTCGGGATGGACGGACGGACGTACAGGTGGAGGACGGATGGACGTCGCGATGGACAGATGGATGGAGGACGTCGGGATGGACAGACGGACGCACGGGTGGAGGACAGATGGACGTTGGGGTGGACATAAGGTTGGACGGAGGACGTCAGGATGGACGGACGGAAGCACGGGTGGAGCACGGATGGACGTCAGGATGGACGTCGAACGTTGGGATGGACGTCGGATGCAGGGACAGATGGACAGATGCATGGACGAAGGATGGATGGACGTTGGGATGGACGTCGGACGCAGGGACAGATGGACAGAGGCATGGACGAAGGATGGATGGACGTCAGGATGGACGGAGGACGTCGGGATGGACGTTGGGATGGTTGGAGGACGTTGGATGGACGGATGGACACATGGTGGAGGACAGATGGACGTTGGGGTGGACGTCGGGATGGTTGGGGGACGTCGGGAGGGACGGACAGATGCACAGGTGGAGGACGGATGGACACTGGGATGGACAGAGGACATCGGGATGGACGTTGGGATGGTTGGAGGACGTTGGGATGGACGGACGGAGGCATGGGTGGAGGACGGATGGACAGAGGCATGGATGAAGGACGGATGGACAGTGGGATGGACAGAGGATGTGGGGATGGTTGGAGGATGTTGGGATGGGCGGACGGACTCATGGGTGGAGGACAGATGGATGTTGGGATGGACAGTGGACGTGGGGATGGACAGACAGCATGGATGAAGGACAGATGGACACTGCGATGGACAGAGGACGTTGGGATGGACGTTGGGATGGTTGGAGGACGTTCAGATGGACGGACGGAGGCATGGGTGAAGGACAGATGGACATTGGGATGGTTGGAGGACGTTGGGACGGACATTGGGATGGACGCAGGACATAGGGACAGATGGACAGAGGCATGGGTGAAGGACAGATGGACAGAGGGATGGACGGAGGACGTTGGGATGGATGTTGGGATGGTTGGAGGACGTTCAGATGGACGGACGGAGGTACGGGTGGAGGACAGATGGACGTTGGGATGGTGGGAGGATGTTGGGATGGACGTCGGGATGGACACAGGATGTGGGGATGGATGTTGGGATGGATGGAGGATGTAGGGACAGATGGACAGAGGCCTGGACGAAGGACAGATGGACACTGGGATGGACGGAGGACGTGGGGATGGACGGAGGGTGGGGGACAGACGGACGTGGGGGGGGGGCTGATGGCACCGGTGGGGGCGGCTCCGGCAGAGGGACCCCGCGAGGAGCAGGACCCAGGCGTCCGGGGGGGAGTGGCCGGGAGGGGACCCCGGCGTCCGGCCACGGGGGAGGGGGGCAGCACCGGGGGGGACTCGCCCCCCATTCCCCACCCCCGCTTCGCCCAAATCTGCCGGTTTTCACCCCGTTTCCGCTGGGTTTCACCCCTGTCTCCCAACTTCCCCCTTTCCCACCCGGTTTTGCCCGTTTTCTCCATTCTTCCTCCCGTTTGCCGTCCCGAGGGGGGGGCAGAGGCTGGGGCAGAGCCGCCCATCCCCCCCTTTGCCCACTTTCCCCCCATTTTTTGCCCAATTTTGCTGGATTTTGCCCCGTTTCCTGATTTCCCCATTTTCCCACCCCATTTTGCCCGTTTCCCCCCATTTTTCACCCCATTTTACCATCCGCGGTCGGTACCAGCGGCTGCGGCAGAGGCTGCCCCTCCTCCCCTCCCCCTTTCTGCCCCACTTTGCCCAAATCCCCCTATTTTTCACCCTGTTTCCCAATCCCTCCCTTCCCCCTCCAATTTGCCCAAATTCCCCCTTTTTCTCCCCATCCCCCCCCGCAGCGGCTACAGAGACTCCGGGGCAGAGCCGCCCCCCGCCCTCCCCCCCTGCTCCTTCCCCACCGTTTCAGCCCATTTCCCCCCTTTCCGCCCCTATTTCCCCGTCTTCCTGCTCAAATTTGCCCAATTTCCTCCTGTTTCTCCCAGTTTCCCCACTCGCTGGGGCGGGGTCAGCCCTGCCCTTGTGCCCCGCCCTGCCCCGCCCCACCTGGCCCCGCCCATCGCTACCATCCTCCCTTGGGTGGAGGTCGAGGCAGCCCTCGCCCTCCCCCCTCCCCGCCCCTCCCCACCCCCTGCCCCGCCCATACCCCGCCCGGCCCCGCCCATCCCCGCCATCCTCCAATGGAATGTGGAGATTGAGGCGCAGGCAGTCCTCGCCCCGCCTGTCCCTCTGCATCTCTGCCCCTCCCCGCCCCTCCCCACCCCGCCCAGGTGCCCCGCCCATCCCCACCTGGCCCCGCCCATCCCTACCATCCTCCAATGGGAGGTCGCAGTTGAGGTCGAGGCCCCCCCCCCCCCATCCCTGCCCCTCCCTGTACATCCCAGCCCCTCCCCACCCCTCCAAGCCTCGCCCCGCCCCTCCCAGCCCCACCCCCTGCCCCACCCTGCCCCGCCCTTCCCTCCCATCCTCCAATGGGGCGTCGAGGCTGAGGCCAAGGCAGGCCTTGCCTGACATTCCTGCCCGCCCCTCTGCATCCCCGCCCCTCCCCGCCCCACCCATCTGCCCCGCCGGCCCCGCCCTTCCCTACCACCCTCCAATCGGATGTAGAGGTCGAGGTGGAGGCCGCCCTCGCCCTCCGCCTCCCTGCCCGCCCCTCTGCATCCCCGCCCCTCCCCGCCCCCCAGCCCCTCCCAGCGGCCCCGCCCGGCCCCGCCCGGCCCCGCCCGGCCGTACCGTCCTCGGTGGGGACGTAGAGGTTGAGGTACAGACAGTCCTCGCTCTGCGCCGCCACGTAGGCGCCGGCGGCCTCCAGGTTGTCGCTGAGCCAGAGGGGCAGCATGAGGGGGGGGGGCCCCCCCCGCAGGTTTTGGGGGCAGGCGGGGGCGAAGGCGGTGGCGTCCCGCACCCCCCCCCAGGCGGCCGGCGCTTCGGGGGGGGCCCAGCGGCGGGGGCCCAGGGGGGGGGGCGGCGTAGGGCAACCCCCAGAAAGGCCTGAACCGGCCCCAGCAGCTCGTTGCTCAGGTCCCGGCGCGCCCCCCGCAGCCGCCCGTACTGGGTGGGCACCACCGGAAGCGGGGGTCCGGGGGGGGGTCCCCCGCCCCCAGCGCCGGGGGGGGGGCGGCGGCGGCGGTTGGGGGCGCCGGGGGGGGCCCAGAGCGCCAGGGCCAGGGCCAGCGCCAGCGGCGGGGGCGGCATGGCGGGGGGCGGCGGGGGGCAGGTGGGGGGGGACGGGGGGGGGCTACGGGGTGCTGGGGGGGGGTGCGCCATGGTGGGGCTGGGGGGAGCGGGGGGAGTGGGGGGCACATGGGGATAGAGGGGTATGGGGGGTCACGGGGGTCACGGGGGGGTCATGGAGGGACGGACGGGGATGGGACGGGGGGACGAGGGGGATGGATGGGGGGGCGTGGGGGGGGGGCGATGGGGGGGGCGGACATACGGACGGGGGGACACACGGATGCACAGAGGGATGATGGGAAGGGGGGAGGGGAGAGGGATGGACGGGGGGGGCGGGGGGGGGGGGAGAGAAGAAGAAGCAGAAGAAACTGTTATTTGGGGCTCCGACCCCCCCCGGGGACCCCTCCCCCCCCGGACCGCCCCCCCCGGGGACCCCAAACCCCCCCGGGGACCCCAACCCCCCCCCCCGAGACCCCCGCCCCCCCCATCCCCCCCGACAGCCCGCCCCCCCGGGGGGGGGGATCAGGGGGAGAAGGGGGGGGGGGATGTGGGGTCGCCCCCCCCCCCGCGTTGCCATGGCGACGGAGCCCGGAGCGTCGCCCTGGCAACCGGAGTTCCGGCCGGCATCCCTCCTCCCCCCCGGCCTGGGGACCGCGGCGGGCGGGGGGGGTCCGGGGGAACGGGGGGGGGGGGACACCCCGGTGTCCGCGGGGGGGGGTGTCCGGGCGCCCGGGACCCCCCCCACCGCCCCCCCCGGGGCCTCAGGCGTCCGGGCCCGGCGTCCTGCCCACTTACAGCATCCCCCCCCCCATTCGGTGCCGATACAGGACCGGGCCCCCCCCGCCCCCCCGCCGGCACACGCCCCCCCCCCAATCTGATGCTCCGGGGGGGGGACAGCCCCCCCTCCCCCATCCTGCACCATCCCGGCGTCCGATCCGCCGCCCCCCCCCCATCCTCCGCGCGCCCCGAGGACCCCCCATCCCCCATCCCGAGGCCCCCGGCGCCCCCCCCTCCCCCCCCCCCATCCCGGGGACCCCGAGCGCCCCCCCCACCCCCGCGTGGGGGAGGGGAGCGGGGCGTCCGGGGGTCGGTGCATACCTGGGCCGGGCCTACGGGCGGGGGGGGCGGGGAGGGCCGGGCCGGTACCGGGGCCGGGGCCGGGCCATGGCGGCGGGCGGGGCCGGGCCGAGCCGAGCCGGGAGCGGCCGCCTTGGTCCCTCCCGCCGGGAGCGGCTGCGGGAACCGGGAGCCGCCTCCGGGGGGCGGCGCCGGACCGGGCCCCCTCCCCCCACCCCCCCGCCCCACCCCCCCCGCACCGCCCCCCGGTCCGGGGGGACCCCG
>NW_026777064.1:0-50340 GCF_030936135.1 Gavia stellata
TAGCTTTCAGGGCTGGCACCTTTAGTGTAGGAGCAATCGCTTGGACGTTCGCAATTTCGCTGTGAGCTCTGGCCAGATTTGAGCATGAGAGGAGTGTACCGTTGGAAGTTTTAGTAGGCTAAACAAGTTCAGAGCCAAGTGTTTGTGGTTCGTTTGAGAGGTTCCCAGTGGGAGATGCTAGACGTATCTATAGAAGCTTTCAGGGCTGGCACCTTTAGTGTAGGAGCAATCGCTGACGTTCGCAATTTCGGTGTTGAGCTCTGGCCAGATTGAGCAGGAGAGGGAGTGTACGTTGGAAGTTTTAGTAGGCTAAACAAGTTCAGAGCCCAAGTGTTTGTGTTCGTTGAGAGGTTCCCAGTGGAGATGAGGAGCCAGCAAGAGCTTTCAGGGCTGGCACCTTTAGTGTAGGAGCAATCGCTGGACGTTCGCAATTTCGGTGTTGAGCTCTGGCCAGATTGAGCAGGAGAGGCTGTGTACGTTGGAAGTTTTAGTAGGCTAAACAAGTTCAGAGCCCAAGTGTTTGTGGTTCGTTTGAGAGGTTCCCAGTGGGAGATGAGGAGCAGCAAGAGCTTTCAGGGCTGGCACCTTTAGTGTAGGAGCAATCCCTGGACGTTCGCAATTTCGGTGTTGTATTTCAGCCAGATTGAGCAGGAGAGGCTGTGTACGTTGGAAGTTTTAGTAGGCTAAACAAGTTCAGAGCCCAAGTGTTTGTGGTTCGTTTGAGAGGTTCCCAGTGGAGATGAGGACCAGCAAGAGCTTTCAGGGCTGGCACCTTTAGTGTAGGAGCAATCCCTGGACGTTCGCAATTTCGGTGTTGTATTTCAGCCAGACTGAGCAGGAGAGGCTGTGTACGTTGGAAGTTTTAGTAGGCTAAACAAGTTCAGAGGCCAAGTGTTTGTGGTTCGTTTGAGAGGTTCCCAGTGGGAGATGAGGACCAGCAAGAGAGCTTTCAGGGCTGGCACCTTTAGTGTAGGAGCAATCCCTGGACGTTCGCAATTTCGGTGTTGAGCTCTGGCCAGATTGAGCAGGAGAGGCTGTGTACGTTGGAAGTTTTAGTAGGCTAAACAAGTTCAGAGGCCAAGTGTTTGTGGTTCGTTTGAGAGGTTCCCAGTGGGAGATGAGGAGCAGCAAGAGCTTTCAGGGCTGGCACCTTTAGTGTAGAGCAATCGCTGGACGTTCGCAATTTCGGTGTTGAGCTCTGGCCAGATTGAGCAGGAGAGGCTGTGTACGTTGGAAGTTTTAGTAGGCTAAACAAGTTCAGAGCCCAAGTGTTTGTGGTTCGTTTGAGAGGTTCCCAGTGGGAGATGAGGACAGCAAGAGCTTTCAGGGCTGGCACCTTTAGTGTAGGAGCAATCGCTGGACGTTCGCAATTTCGGTGTTGAGCTCTGGCCAGATTGAGCAGGAGAGGCTGTGTACGTTGGAAGTTTTAGTAGGCTAAACAAGTTCAGAGGCCAAGTGTTTGTGGTTCGTTTGAGAGGTTCCCAGTGGGAGATGAGGACCAGCAAGAGCTTTCAGGCTGGCACCTTTAGTGTAGGAGCAATCGCTGGACGTTCGCAATTTCGGTGTTGAGCTCTGGCCAGATTGAGCAGGAGAGGCTGTGTACGTTGAAGTTTTAGTAGGCTAAACAAGTTCAGAGGCCAAGTGTTTGTGGTTCGTTTGAGAGGTTCCCAGTGGGAGATGAGGACCAGCAAGAGCTTTCAGGGCTGGCACCTTTAGTGTAGGAGCAATCGCTGGACGTTCGCAATTTCGGTGTTGAGCTCTGGCCAGATTGAGCAGGAGAGGCTGTGTACGTTGGAAGTTTTAGTAGGCTAAACAAGTTCAGAGGCCAAGTGTTTGTGGTTCGTTTGAGAGGTTCCCAGTGGGAGATGAGGAGCAGCAAGAGCTTTCAGGGCTGGCACCTTTAGTGTAGGAGCAATCGCTGGACGTTCGCAATTTCGGTGTTGTATTTCAGCCAGACTGAGCAGGAGAGGCTGTGTACGTTGGAAGTTTAGTAGGCTAAACAAGTTCAGAGGCCAAGTGTTTGTGGTTCGTTTGAGAGGTTCCCAGTGGGAGATGAGGACCAGCAAGAGCTTTCAGGGCTGGCACCTTTAGTGTAGGAGCAATCGCTGGACGTTCGCAATTTCGGTGTTGAGCTCTGGCCAGATTGAGCAGGAGAGGCTGTGTACGTTGGAAGTTTTAGTAGGCTAAACAAGTTCAGAGGCCAAGTGTTTGTGGTTCGTTTGAGAGGTTCCCAGTGGGAGATGAGGACCAGCAAGAGCTTTCAGGGCTGGCACCTTTAGTGTAGGAGCAATCGCTGGACGTTCGCAATTTCGGTGTTGAGCTCTGGCCAGATTGAGCAGGAGAGGCTGTGTACGTTGGAAGTTTTAGTAGGCTAAACAAGTTCAGAGGCCAAGTGTTTGTGGTTCGTTTGAGAGGTTCCCAGTGGGAGATGAGGACCAGCAAGAGCTTTCAGGGCTGGCACCTTTAGTGTAGGAGCAATCGCTGGACGTTCGCAATTTCGGTGTTGAGCTCTGGCCAGATTGAGCAGGAGAGGCTGTGTACGTTGGAAGTTTAGTAGGCTAAACAAGTTCAGAGCCCAAGTGTTTGTGGTTCGTTTGAGAGGTTCCCAGTGGGAGATGAGGACCAGCAAGAGCTTTCAGGGCTGGCACCTTTAGTGTAGGAGCAATCGCTGGACGTTCGCAATTTCGGTGTTGAGCTCTGGCCAGATTGAGCAGGAGAGGCTGTGTACGTTGGAAGTTTTAGTAGGCTAAACAAGTTCAGAGGCCAAGTGTTTGTGGTTCGTTTGAGAGGTTCCCAGTGGGAGATGAGGACCAGCAAGAGCTTTCAGGGCTGGCACCTTTAGTGTAGGAGCAATCACTGGACGTTCGCAATTTCGGTGTTGAGCTCTGGCCAGATTGAGCAGGAGAGGCTGTGTACGTTGGAAGTTTTAGTAGGCTAAACAAGTTCAGAGGCCAAGTGTTTGTGGTTCGTTTGAGAGGTTCCCAGTGGGAGATGAGGAGCAGCAAGAGCTTTCAGGGCTGGCACCTTTAGTGTAGGAGCAATCCCTGGACGTTCGCAATTTCGGTGTTGTAGCTCTGCCAGATTGAGCAGGAGAGGCTGTGTACGTTGGAAGTTTTAGTAGGCTAAACAAGTTCAGAGGCCAAGTGTTTGTGGTTCGTTTGAGAGGTTCCCAGTGGGAGATGAGGAGCAGCAAGAGCTTTCAGGGCTGGCACCTTTAGTGTAGGAGCAATCCCTGGACGTTCGCAATTTCGGTGTTGAGCTCTGGCCAGATTGATCAGGAGAGGCTGTGTACGTTGGAAGTTTTAGTAGGCTAAACAAGTTCAGAGCCCAAGTGTTTGTGGT
Organism: Gavia stellata; assembly: GCF_030936135.1. Lineage (NCBI taxonomy): Eukaryota > Metazoa > Chordata > Aves > Gaviiformes > Gaviidae > Gavia > Gavia stellata. The sequence goes on from NW_026777064.1 coordinate 3,343, forward strand.
TCGTTTGAGAGGTTCCCAGTGGGAGATGAGGAGCAGCAAGAGCTTTCAGGGCTGGCACCTTTAGTGTAGGAGCAATCGCTGGACGTTCGCAATTTCGGTGTTGAGCTCTGGCCAGATTGAGCAGGAGAGGCTGTGTACGTTGGAAGTTTTAGTAGGCTAAACAAGTTCAGAGGCCAAGTGTTTGTGGTTCGTTTGAGAGGTTCCCAGTGGGAGATGAGGACCAGCAAGAGCTTTCAGGGCTGGCACCTTTAGTGTAGGAGCAATCGCTGGACGTTCGCAATATCGGTGTTGAGCTCTGGCCAGATTGAGCAGGAGAGGCTGTGTACGTTGGAAGTTTTAGTAGGCTAAACAAGTTCAGAGCCCAAGTGTTTGTGGCTCGTTTGAGAGGTTCCCAGTGGGAGATGAGGACCAGCAAGAGCTTTCAGGGCTGGCACCTTTAGTGTAGGAGCAATCGCTGGACGTTCGCAATTTCGGTGTTGAGCTCTGGCCAGATTGAGCAGGAGAGGCTGTGTACGTTGGAAGTTTTAGTAGGCTAAACAAGTTCAGAGGCCAAGTGTTTGTGGCTCGTTTGAGAGGTTCCCAGTGGGAGATGAGGACCAGCAAGAGCTTTCAGGGCTGGCACCTTTAGTGTAGGAGCAATCGCTGGACGTTCGCAATTTCGGTGTTGAGCTCTGGCCAGATTGAGCAGGAGAGGCTGTGTACATTGGAAGTTTTAGTAGGCTAAACAAGTTCAGAGGCCAAGTGTTTGTGGTTCGTTTGAGAGGTTCCCAGTGGGAGATGAGGACCAGCAAGAGCTTTCAGGGCTGGCACCTTTAGTGTAGGAGCAATCGCTGGACGTTCGCAATTTCGGTGTTGTATTTCAGCCAGATTGAGCAGGAGAGGCTGTGTACGTTGGAAGTTTTAGTAGGCTAAACAAGTTCAGAGGCCAAGTGTTTGTGGTTCGTTTGAGAGGTTCCCAGTGGGAGATGAGGAGCAGCAAGAGCTTTCAGGGCTGGCACCTTTAGTGTAGGAGCAATCGCTGGACGTTCGCAATTTCGGTGTTGAGCTCTGGCCAGATTGAGCAGGAGAGGCTGTGTACGTTGGAAGTTTTAGTAGGCTAAACAAGTTCAGAGGCCAAGTGTTTGTGGTTCGTTTGAGAGGTTCCCAGTGGGAGATGAGGAGCAGCAAGAGCTTTCAGGGCTGGCACCTTTAGTGTAGGAGCAATCCCTGGACGTTCGCAATTTCGGTGTTGTATTTCAGCCAGATTGAGCAGGAGAGGCTGTGTACGTTGGAAGTTTTAGTAGGCTAAACAAGTTCAGAGGCCAAGTGTTTGTGGTTCGTTTGAGAGGTTCCCAGTGGGAGATGAGGACCAGCAAGAGCTTTCAGGGCTGGCACCTTTAGTGTAGGAGCAATCCCTGGACGTTCGCAATTTCGGTGTTGTATTTCAGCCAGACTGAGCAGGAGAGGCTGTGTACGTTGGAAGTTTTAGTAGGCTAAACAAGTTCAGAGGCCAAGTGTTTGTGGTTCGTTTGAGAGGTTCCCAGTGGGAGATGAGGAGCAGCAAGAGCTTTCAGGGCTGGCACCTTTAGTGTAGGAGCAATCGCTGGACGTTCGCAATTTCGGTGTTGAGCTCTGGCCAGATTGAGCAGGAGAGGCTGTGTACGTTGGAAGTTTTAGTAGGCTAAACAAGTTCAGAGGCCAAGTGTTTGTGGTTCGTTTGAGAGGTTCCCAGTGGGAGATGAGGACCAGCAAGAGCTTTCAGGGCTGGCACCTTTAGTGTAGGAGCAATCGCTGGACGTTCGCAATTTCGGTGTTGAGCTCTGGCCAGATTGAGCAGGAGAGGCTGTGTACGTTGGAAGTTTTAGTAGGCTAAACAAGTTCAGAGCCCAAGTGTTTGTGGTTCGTTTGAGAGGTTCCCAGTGGGAGATGAGGACCGGCAAGAGCTTTCAGGGCTGGCACCTTTAGTGTAGGAGCAATCGCTGGACGTTCGCAATTTCGGTGTTGAGCTCTGGCCAGATTGAGCAGGAGAGGCTGTGTACGTTGGAAGTTTTAGTAGGCTAAACAAGTTCAGAGGCCAAGTGTTTGTGGTTCGTTTGAGAGGTTCCAGTGGGAGATGAGGAGCAGCAAGAGCTTTCAGGGCTGGCACCTTTAGTGTAGGAGCAATCGCTGGACGTTCGCAATTTCGGTGTTGAGCTCTGGCCAGATTGAGCAGGAGAGGCTGTGTACGTTGGAAGTTTTAGTAGGCTAAACAAGTTCAGAGGCCAAGTGTTTGTGGTTCGTTTGAGAGGTTCCCAGTGGGAGATGAGGAGCAGCAAGAGCTTTCAGGGCTGGCACCTTTAGTGTAGGAGCAATCCCTGGACGTTCGCAATTTCGGTGTTGAGCTCTGGCCAGATTGAGCAGGAGAGGCTGTGTACGTTGGAAGTTTTAGTAGGCTAAACAAGTTCAGAGGCCAAGTGTTTGTGGTTCGTTTGAGAGGTTCCCAGTGGGAGATGAGGAGCAGCAAGAGCTTTCAGGGCTGGCACCTTTAGTGTAGGAGCAATCCCTGGACGTTCGCAATTTCGGTGTTGAGCTCTGGCCAGATTGAGCAGGAGAGGCTGTGTACGTTGGAAGTTTTAGTAGGCTAAACAAGTTCAGAGGCCAAGTGTTTGTGGTTCGTTTGAGAGGTTCCCAGTGGGAGATGAGGACCAGCAAGAGCTTTCAGGGCTGGCACCTTTAGTGTAGGAGCAATCCTGGACGTTCGCAATTTCGGTGTTGAGCTCTGGCCAGATTGAGCAGGAGAGGCTGTGTACGTTGGAAGTTTTAGTAGGCTAAACAAGTTCAGAGGCCAAGTGTTTGTGGTTCGTTTGAGAGGTTCCCAGTGGGAGATGAGGAGCAGCAAGAGCTTTCAGGGCTGGCACCTTTAGTGTAGGAGCAATCCCTGGACGTTCGCAATTTCGGTGTTGAGCTCTGGCCAGATTGAGCAGGAGAGGCTGTGTACGTTGGAAGTTTTAGTAGGCTAAACAAGTTCAGAGGCCAAGTGTTTGTGGTTCGTTGAGAGGTTCCCAGTGGGAGATGAGGAGCAGCAAGAGCTTTCAGGGCTGGCACCTTTAGTGTAGGAGCAATCCCTGGACGTTCGCAATTTCGGTGTTGAGCTCTGGCCAGATTGAGCAGGAGAGGCTGTGTACGTTGGAAGTTTTAGTAGGCTAAACAAGTTCAGAGGCCAAGTGTTTGTGGTTCGTTTGAGAGGTTCCCAGTGGGAGATGAGGACCAGCAAGAGCTTTCAGGGCTGGCACCTTTAGTGTAGGAGCAATCCCTGGACGTTCGCAATTTCGGTGTTGAGCTCTGGCCAGATTGAGCAGGAGAGGCTGTGTACGTTGGAAGTTTTAGTAGGCTAAACAAGTTCAGAGGCCAAGTGTTTGTGGTTCGTTTGAGAGGTTCCCAGTGGGAGATGAGGAGCAGCAAGAGCTTTCAGGGCTGGCACCTTTAGTGTAGGAGCAATCGCTGGACGTTCGCAATTTCGGTGTTGAGCTCTGGCCAGATTGAGCAGGAGAGGCTGTGTACGTTGGAAGTTTTAGTAGGCTAAACAAGTTCAGAGGCCAAGTGTTTGTGGTTCGTTTGAGAGGTTCCCAGTGGGAGATGAGGAGCAGCAAGAGCTTTCAGGCTGGCACCTTTAGTGTAGGAGCAATCCCTGGACGTTCGCAATTTCGGTGTTGTATTTCAGCCAGATTGAGCAGGAGAGGCTGTGTACGTTGGAAGTTTTAGTAGGCTAAACAAGTTCAGAGCCCAAGTGTTTGTGGTTCGTTTGAGAGGTTCCCAGTGGGAGATGAGGACCAGCAAGAGCTTTCAGGGCTGGCACCTTTAGTGTAGGAGCAATCGCTGGACGTTCGCAATTTCGGTGTTGTATTTCAGCCAGACTGAGCAGGAGAGGCTGTGTACGTTGGAAGTTTTAGTAGGCTAAACAAGTTCAGAGGCCAAGTGTTTGTGGTTCGTTTGAGAGGTTCCCAGTGGGAGATGAGGAGCAGCAAGAGCTTTCAGGGCTGGCACCTTTAGTGTAGGAGCAATCCTGGACGTTCGCAATTTCGGTGTTGAGCTCTGGCCAGATTGAGCAGGAGAGGCTGTGTACGTTGAAGTTTTAGTAGGCTAAACAAGTTCAGAGGCCAAGTGTTTGTGGTTCGTTGAGAGGTTCCCAGTGGGAGATGAGGACCAGCAAGAGCTTTCAGGGCTGGCACCTTTAGTGTAGGAGCAATCCCTGGACGTTCGCAATTTCGGTGTTGAGCTCTGGCCAGATTGAGCAGGAGAGGCTGTGTACGTGGAAGTTTTAGTAGGCTAAACAAGTTCAGAGGCCAAGTGTTTGTGGTTCGTTTGAGAGGTTCCCAGTGGGAGATGAGGAGCAGCAAGAGCTTTCAGGGCTGGCACCTTTAGTGTAGGAGCAATCCCTGGACGTTCGCAATTTCGGTGTTGAGCTCTGGCCAGATTGAGCAGGAGAGGCTGTGTACGTTGGAAGTTTTAGTAGGCTAAACAAGTTCAGAGCCCAAGTGTTTGTGGTTCGTTTGAGAGGTTCCCAGTGGGAGATGAGGACCAGCAAGAGCTTTCAGGGCTGGCACCTTTAGTGTAGGAGCAATCGCTGGACGTTCGCAATTTCGGTGTTGAGCTCTGGCCAGATTGAGCAGGAGAGGCTGTGTACGTTGGAAGTTTTAGTAGGCTAAACAAGTTCAGAGGCCAAGTGTTTGTGGTTCGTTTGAGAGGTTCCCAGTGGGAGATGAGGACCGGCAAGAGCTTTCAGGGCTGGCACCTTTAGTGTAGGAGCAATCGCTGGACGTTCGCAATATCGGTGTTGAGCTCTGGCCAGATTGAGCAGGAGAGGCTGTGTACGTTGGAAGTTTTAGTAGGCTAAACAAGTTCAGAGCCCAAGTGTTTGTGGCTCGTTTGAGAGGTTCCCAGTGGGAGATGAGGAGCAGCAAGAGCTTTCAGGGCTGGCACCTTTAGTGTAGGAGCAATCCCTGGACGTTCGCAATTTCGGTGTTGAGCTCTGGCCAGATTGAGCAGGAGAGGCTGTGTACGTTGGAAGTTTTAGTAGGCTAAACAAGTTCAGAGGCCAAGTGTTTGTGGTTCGTTTGAGAGGTTCCCAGTGGGAGATGAGGACCAGCAAGAGCTTTCAGGGCTGGCACCTTTAGTGTAGGAGCAATCGCTGGACGTTCGCAATTTCGGTGTTGAGCTCTGGCCAGATTGAGCAGGAGAGGCTGTGTACATTGGAAGTTTTAGTAGGCTAAACAAGTTCAGAGGCCAAGTGTTTGTGGTTCGTTTGAGAGGTTCCCAGTGGGAGATGAGGACCAGCAAGAGCTTTCAGGGCTGGCACCTTTAGTGTAGGAGCAATCCCTGGACGTTCGCAATTTCGGTGTTGTATTTCAGCCAGATTGAGCAGGAGAGGCTGTGTACGTTGGAAGTTTTCGTAGGCTAAACAAGTTCAGAGCCCAAGTGTTTGTGGTTCCTTTGAGAGGTTCCCAGTGGGAGATAAGGACCAGCAAGAGCTTTCAGGGCTGGCACCTTTAGTGTAGGAGCAATCCCTGGACGTTCGCAATTCGGTGTTGAGCTCTGGCCAGATTGAGCAGGAGAGGCTGTGTACGTTGGAAGTTTTAGCAGCCTAAACAAGTTCAGAGGCCAAGTGTTTGTGGTTCGTTTGAGAGGTTCCCAGTGGGAGATGAGGAGCAGCAAGAGCTTTCAGGGCTGGCACCTTTAGTGTAGGAGCAATCGCTGGACGTTCGCAATTTCGGTGTTGAGCTCTGGCCAGATTGAGCAGGAGAGGCTGTGTACGTTGGAAGTTTTAGTAGGCTAAACAAGTTCAGAGCCCAAGTGTTTGTGGTTCGTTTGAGAGGTTCCCAGTGGGAGATGAGGACCAGCAAGAGCTTTCAGGGCTGGCACCTTTAGTGTAGGAGCAATCGCTGGACGTTCGCAATTTCGGTGTTGAGCTCTGGCCAGATTGAGCAGGAGAGGCTGTGTACGTTGGAAGTTTTAGTAGGCTAAACAAGTTCAGAGCCAAGTGTTTGTGGTTCGTTTGAGAGGTTCCCAGTGGGAGATGAGGACCGCAAGAGCTTTCAGGGCTGGCACCTTTAGTGTAGGAGCAATCGCTGGACGTTCGCAATTTCGGTGTTGAGCTCTGGCCAGATTGAGCAGGAGAGGCTGTGTATGTTGGAAGTTTTAGTAGGCTAAACAAGTTCAGAGCCCAAGTGTTTGTGGTTCGTTTGAGAGGTTCCCAGTGGGAGATGAGGAGCAGCAAGAGCTTTCAGGGCTGGCACCTTTAGTGTAGGAGCAATCGCTGGACGTTCGCAATTTCGGTGTTGAGCTCTGGCCAGATTGAGCAGGAGAGGCTGTGTACGTTGGAAGTTTTAGTAGGCTAAACAAGTTCAGAGGCCAAGTGTTTGTGGTTCGTTTGAGAGGTTCCCAGTGGGAGATGAGGACCAGCAAGAGCTTTCAGGGCTGGCACCTTTAGTGTAGGAGCAATCACTGGACGTTCGCAATTTCGGTGTTGAGCTCTGGCCAGATTGAGCAGGAGAGGCTGTGTACGTTGGAAGTTTTAGTAGGCTAAACAAGTTCAGAGGCCAAGTGTTTGTGGTTCGTTTGAGAGGTTCCCAGTGGGAGATGAGGAGCAGCAAGAGCTTTCAGGGCTGGCACCTTTAGTGTAGGAGCAATCCCTGGACGTTCGCAATTTCGGTGTTGTATTTCAGCCAGATTGAGCAGGAGAGGCTGTGTACGTTGGAAGTTTTAGTAGGCTAAACAAGTTCAGAGCCCAAGTGTTTGTGGTTCGTTTGAGAGGTTCCCAGTGGGAGATGAGGACCAGCAAGAGCTTTCAGGGCTGGCACCTTTAGTGTAGGAGCAATCGCTGGACGTTCGCAATTTCGGTGTTGAGCTCTGGCCAGATTGAGCAGGAGAGGCTGTGTACGTTGGAAATTTTAGTAGGCTAAACAAGTTCAGAGGCCAAGTGTTTGTGGTTCGTTTGAGAGGTTCCCAGTGGGAGATGAGGAGCAGCAAGAGCTTTCAGGGCTGGCACCTTTAGTGTAGGAGCAATCGCTGGACGTTCGCAATTTCGGTGTTGAGCTCTGGCCAGATTGAGCAGGAGAGGCTGTGTACGTTGGAAGTTTTAGTAGGCTAAACAAGTTCAGAGCCCAAGTGTTTGTGGCTCGTTTGAGAGGTTCCCAGTGGGAGATGAGGACCAGCAAGAGCTTTCAGGGCTGGCACCTTTAGTGTAGGAGCAATCCCTGGACGTTCGCAATTTCGGTGTTGAGCTCTGGCCAGATTGAGCAGGAGAGGCTGTGTACGTTGGAAGTTTTAGTAGGCTAAACAAGTTCAGAGGCCAAGTGTTTGTGGTTCGTTTGAGAGGTTCCCAGTGGGAGATGAGGAGCAGCAAGAGCTTTCAGGGCTGGCACCTTTAGTGTAGGAGCAATCGCTGGACGTTCGCAATTTCGGTGTTGAGCTCTGGCCAGATTGAGCAGGAGAGGCTGTGTACGTTGGAAGTTTTAGTAGGCTAAACAAGTTCAGAGCCCAAGTGTTTGTGGTTCGTTTGAGAGGTTCCCAGTGGGAGATGAGGAGCAGCAAGAGCTTTCAGGGCTGGCACCTTTAGTGTAGGAGCAATCGCTGGACGTTCGCAATTTCGGTGTTGAGCTCTGGCCAGATTGAGCAGGAGAGGCTGTGTACGTTGGAAGTTTTAGTAGGCTAAACAAGTTCAGAGGCCAAGTGTTTGTGGTTCGTTTGAGAGGTTCCCAGTGGGAGATGAGGACCAGCAAGAGCTTTCAGGGCTGGCACCTTTAGTGTAGGAGCAATCCCTGGACGTTCGCAATTTCGGTGTTGAGCTCTGGCCAGATTGAGCAGGAGAGGCTGTGTACGTTGGAAGTTTTAGTAGGCTAAACAAGTTCAGAGGCCAAGTGTTTGTGGTTCGTTTGAGAGGTTCCCAGTGGGAGATGAGGACCAGCAAGAGCTTTCAGGGCTGGCACCTTTAGTGTAGGAGCAATCGCTGGACGTTCGCAATTTCGGTGTTGAGCTCTGGCCAGATTGAGCAGGAGAGGCTGTGTATGTTGGAAGTTTTAGTAGGCTAAACAAGTTCAGAGCCCAAGTGTTTGTGGTTCGTTTGAGAGGTTCCCAGTGGGAGATGAGGAGCAGCAAGAGCTTTCAGGGCTGGCACCTTTAGTGTAGGAGCAATCGCTGGACGTTCGCAATTTCGGTGTTGAGCTCTGGCCAGATTGAGCAGGAGAGGCTGTGTACGTTGGAAGTTTTAGTAGGCTAAACAAGTTCAGAGGCCAAGTGTTTGTGGTTCGTTTGAGAGGTTCCCAGTGGGAGATGAGGACCAGCAAGAGCTTTCAGGGCTGGCACCTTTAGTGTAGGAGCAACCCCTGGACGTTCGCAATTTCGGTGTTGAGCTCTGGCCAGATTGAGCAGGAGAGGCTGTGTACGTTGGAAGTTTTAGTAGGCTAAACAAGTTCAGAGGCCAAGTGTTTGTGGTTCGTTTGAGAGTTCCCAGTGGGAGATGAGGACCAGCAAGAGCTTTCAGGGCTGGCACCTTTAGTGTAGGAGCAATCGCTGGACGTTCGCAATTTCGGTGTTGAGCTCTGGCCAGATTGAGCAGGAGAGGCTGTGTATGTTGGAAGTTTTAGTAGGCTAAACAAGTTCAGAGGCCAAGTGTTTGTGGTTCGTTTGAGAGGTTCCCAGTGGGAGATGAGGACCAGCAAGAGCTTTCAGGGCTGGCACCTTTAGTGTAGGAGCAATCGCTGGACGTTCGCAATTTCGGTGTTGAGCTCTGGCCAGATTGAGCAGGAGAGGCTGTGTACGTTGGAAGTTTTAGTAGGCTAAACAAGTTCAGAGCCCAAGTGTTTGTGGTTCGTTTGAGAGGTTCCCAGTGGGAGATGAGGACCAGCAAGAGCTTTCAGGGCTGGCACCTTTAGTGTAGGAGCAATCGCTGGACGTTCGCAATTTCGGTGTTGAGCTCTGGCCAGATTGAGCAGGAGAGGCTGTGTACGTTGGAAGTTTTAGTAGGCTAAACAAGTTCAGAGGCCAAGTGTTTGTGGTTCGTTTGAGAGGTTCCCAGTGGGAGATGAGGACCAGCAAGAGCTTTCAGGGCTGGCACCTTTAGTGTAGGAGCAATCGCTGGACGTTCGCAATTTCGGTGTTGAGCTCTGGCCAGATTGAGCAGGAGAGGCTGTGTACGTTGGAAGTTTTAGTAGGCTAAACAAGTTCAGAGGCCAAGTGTTTGTGGTTCGTTTGAGAGGTTCCCAGTGGGAGATGAGGAGCAGCAAGAGCTTTCAGGGCTGGCACCTTTAGTGTAGGAGCAATCCCTGGACGTTCGCAATTTCGGTGTTGTATTTCAGCCAGATTGAGCAGGAGAGGCTGTGTACGTTGGAAGTTTTAGTAGGCTAAACAAGTTCAGAGGCCAAGTGTTTGTGGTTCGTTTGAGAGGTTCCCAGTGGGAGATGAGGACCAGCAAGAGCTTTCAGGGCTGGCACCTTTAGTGTAGGAGCAATCCTGGACGTTCGCAATTTCGGTGTTGTATTTCAGCCAGACTGAGCAGGAGAGGCTGTGTACGTTGGAAGTTTTAGTAGGCTAAACAAGTTCAGAGGCCAAGTGTTTGTGGTTCGTTTGAGAGGTTCCCAGTGGGAGATGAGGACCAGCAAGAGCTTTCAGGGCTGGCACCTTTAGTGTAGGAGCAATCGCTGGACGTTCGCAATTTCGGTGTTGAGCTCTGGCCAGATTGAGCAGGAGAGGCTGTGTACGTTGGAAGTTTTAGTAGGCTAAACAAGTTCAGAGGCCAAGTGTTTGTGGTTCGTTTGAGAGGTTCCCAGTGGGAGATGAGGACCAGCAAGAGCTTTCAGGGCTGGCACCTTTAGTGTAGGAGCAATCGCTGGACATTCGCAATTTCGGTGTTGAGCTCTGGCCAGATTGAGCAGGAGAGGCTGTGTACGTTGGAAGTTTTAGTAGGCTAAAGAAGTTCAGAGGCCAAGTGTTTGTGGTTCGTTTGAGAGGTTCCCAGTGGGAGATGAGGACCGCAAGAGCTTTCAGGGCTGGCACCTTTAGTGTAGGAGCAATCGCTGGACGTTCGCAATTTCGGTGTTGAGCTCTGGCCAGATTGAGCAGGAGAGGCTGTGTACGTTGGAAGTTTTAGTAGGCTAAACAAGTTCAGAGGCCAAGTGTTTGTGGTTCGTTTGAGAGGTTCCCAGTGGGAGATGAGGACCAGCAAGAGCTTTCAGGGCTGGCACCTTTAGTGTAGGAGCAATCGCTGGACGTTCGCAATTTCGGTGTTGAGCTCTGGCCAGATTGAGCAGGAGAGGCTGTGTACGTTGGAAGTTTTAGTAGGCTAAACAAGTTCAGAGGCCAAGTGTTTGTGGTTCGTTTGAGAGGTTCCCAGTGGGAGATGAGGACCAGCAAGAGCTTTCAGGGCTGGCACCTTTAGTGTAGGAGCAATCGCTGGACGTTCGCAATTTCGGTGTTGAGCTCTGGCCAGATTGAGCAGGAGAGGCTGTGTACGTTGGAAGTTTTAGTAGGCTAAACAAGTTCAGAGGCCAAGTGTTTGTGGTTCGTTTGAGAGGTTCCCAGTGGGAGATGAGGAGCAGCAAGAGCTTTCAGGGCTGGCACCTTTAGTGTAGGAGCAATCGCTGGACGTTCGCATTTTCGGTGTTGTATTTCAGCCAGATTGAGCAGGAGAGGCTGTGTACGTTGGAAGTTTTAGTAGGCTAAACAAGTTCAGAGCCCAAGTGTTTGTGGTTCGTTTGAGAGGTTCCCAGTGGGAGATGAGGACCAGCAAGAGCTTTCAGGGCTGGCACCTTTAGTGTAGGAGCAATCGCTGGACGTTCGCAATTTCGGTGTTGAGCTCTGGCCAGATTGATCAGGAGAGGCTGTGTACGTTGGAAGTTTTAGTAGGCTAAACAAGTTCAGAGCCCAAGTGTTTGTGGTTCGTTTGAGAGGTTCCCAGTGGGAGATGAGGAGCAGCAAGAGCTTTCAGGGCTGGCACCTTTAGTGTAGGAGCAATCGCTGGACGTTCGCAATTTCGGTGTTGAGCTCTGGCCAGATTGAGCAGGAGAGGCTGTGTACGTTGGATGTTTTAGTAGGCTAAACAAGTTCAGAGGCCAAGTGTTTGTGGTTCGTTTGAGAGGTTCCCAGTGGGAGATGAGGACCAGCAAGAGCTTTCAGGGCTGGCACCTTTAGTGTAGGAGCAATCCCTGGACGTTCGCAATTTCGGTGTTGAGCTCTGGCCAGATTGAGCAGGAGAGGCTGTGTACGTTGGAAGTTTTAGTAGGCTAAACAAGTTCAGAGGCCAAGTGTTTGTGGTTCGTTTGAGAGGTTCCCAGTGGGAGATGAGGACCAGCAAGAGCTTTCAGGGCTGGCACCTTTAGTGTAGGAGCAATCCCTGGACGTTCGCAATTTCGGTGTTGTATTTCAGCCAGATTGAGCAGGAGAGGCTGTGTACGTTGGAAGTTTTAGTAGGCTAAACAAGTTCAGAGGCCAAGTGTTTGTGGTTCGTTTGAGAGGTTCCCAGTGGGAGATGAGGACCAGCAAGAGCTTTCAGGGCTGGCACCTTTAGTGTAGGAGCAATCCCTGGACGTTCGCAATTTCGGTGTTGTATTTCAGCCAGACTGAGCAGGAGAGGCTGTGTACGTTGGAAGTTTTAGTAGGCTAAACAAGTTCAGAGCCCAAGTGTTTGTGGTTCATTTGAGAGGTTCCCAGTGGGAGATGAGGACCAGCAAGAGCTTTCAGGGCTGGCACCTTTAGTGTAGGAGCAATCGCTGGACGTTCGCAATTTCGGTGTTGAGCTCTGGCCAGATTGAGCAGGAGAGGCTGTGTACGTTGGAAGTTTTAGTAGGCTAAACAAGTTCAGAGGCCAAGTGTTTGTGGTTCGTTTGAGAGGTTCCCAGTGGGAGATGAGGACCAGCAAGAGCTTTCAGGGCTGGCACCTTTAGTGTAGGAGCAATCGCTGGACGTTCGCAATTTCGGTGTTGAGCTCTGGCCAGATTGAGCAGGAGAGGCTGTGTACGTTGGAAGTTTTAGTAGGCTAAACAAGTTCAGAGCCCAAGTGTTTGTGGTTCGTTTGAGAGGTTCCCAGTGGGAGATGAGGACCGGCAAGAGCTTTCAGGGCTGGCACCTTTAGTGTAGGAGCAATCGCTGGACGTTCGCAATTTCGGTGTTGAGCTCTGGCCAGATTGAGCAGGAGAGGCTGTGTACGTTGGAAGTTTTAGTAGGCTAAACAAGTTCAGAGGCCAAGTGTTTGTGGTTCGTTTGAGAGGTTCCCAGTGGGAGATGAGGACCAGCAAGAGCTTTCAGGGCTGGCACCTTTAGTGTAGGAGCAATCGCTGGACGTTCGCAATTTCGGTGTTGAGCTCTGGCCAGATTGAGCAGGAGAGGCTGTGTACGTTGGAAGTTTTAGTAGGCTAAACAAGTTCAGAGCCCAAGTGTTTGTGGCTCGTTTGAGAGGTTCCCAGTGGGAGATGAGGACCAGCAAGAGCTTTCAGGGCTGGCACCTTTAGTGTAGGAGCAATTGCTGGACGTTCGCAATTTCGGTGTTGAGCTCTGGCCAGATTGAGCAGGAGAGGCTGTGTACGTTGGAAGTTTTAGTAGGCTAAACAAGTTCAGAGGCCAAGTGTTTGTGGTTCGTTTGAGAGGTTCCCAGTGGGAGATGAGGAGCAGCAAGAGCTTTCAGGGCTGGCACCTTTAGTGTAGGAGCAATCGCTGGACGTTCGCAATTTCGGTGTTGAGCTCTGGCCAGATTGAGCAGGAGAGGCTGTGTACGTTGGAAGTTTTAGTAGGCTAAACAAGTTCAGAGCCCAAGTGTTTGTGGTTCGTTTGAGAGGTTCCCAGTGGGAGATGAGGAGCAGCAAGAGCTTTCAGGGCTGGCACCTTTAGTGTAGGAGCAATCGCTGGACGTTCGCAATTTCGGTGTTGAGCTCTGGCCAGATTGAGCAGGAGAGGCTGTGTACGTTGGAAGTTTTAGTAGGCTAAACAAGTTCAGAGGCCAAGTGTTTGTGGTTCGTTTGAGAGGTTCCCAGTGGGAGATGAGGACCAGCAAGAGCTTTCAGGGCTGGCACCTTTAGTGTAGGAGCAATCCCTGGACGTTCGCAATTTCGGTGTTGAGCTCTGGCCAGATTGAGCAGGAGAGGCTGTGTACGTTGGAAGTTTTAGTAGGCTAAACAAGTTCAGAGGCCAAGTGTTTGTGGTTCGTTTGAGAGGTTCCCAGTGGGAGATGAGGACCAGCAAGAGCTTTCAGGGCTGGCACCTTTAGTGTAGGAGCAATCGCTGGACGTTCGCAATTTCGGTGTTGAGCTCTGGCCAGATTGAGCAGGAGAGGCTGTGTATGTTGGAAGTTTTAGTAGGCTAAACAAGTTCAGAGGCCAAGTGTTTGTGGTTCGTTTGAGAGGTTCCCAGTGGGAGATGAGGACCAGCAAGAGCTTTCAGGGCTGGCACCTTTAGTGTAGGAGCAATCGCTGGACGTTCGCAATTTCGGTGTTGAGCTCTGGCCAGATTGAGCAGGAGAGGCTGTGTACGTTGGAAGTTTTAGTAGGCTAAACAAGTTCAGAGCCCAAGTGTTTGTGGTTCGTTTGAGAGGTTCCCAGTGGGAGATGAGGACCAGCAAGAGCTTTCAGGGCTGGCACCTTTAGTGTAGGAGCAATCGCTGGACGTTCGCAATTTCGGTGTTGAGCTCTGGCCAGATTGAGCAGGAGAGGCTGTGTACGTTGGAAGTTTTAGTAGGCTAAACAAGTTCAGAGGCCAAGTGTTTGTGGTTCGTTTGAGAGGTTCCCAGTGGGAGATGAGGACCAGCAAGAGCTTTCAGGGCTGGCACCTTTAGTGTAGGAGCAATCGCTGGACGTTCGCAATTTCGGTGTTGAGCTCTGGCCAGATTGAGCAGGAGAGGCTGTGTACGTTGGAAGTTTTAGTAGGCTAAACAAGTTCAGAGCCCAAGTGTTTGTGGTTCGTTTGAGAGGTTCCCAGTGGGAGATGAGGAGCAGCAAGAGCTTTCAGGGCTGGCACCTTTAGTGTAGGAGCAATCCCTGGACGTTCGCAATTTCGGTGTTGTATTTCAGCCAGATTGAGCAGGAGAGGCTGTGTACGTTGGAAGTTTTAGTAGGCTAAACAAGTTCAGAGGCCAAGTGTTTGTGGTTCGTTTGAGAGGTTCCCAGTGGGAGATGAGGACCAGCAAGAGCTTTCAGGGCTGGCACCTTTAGTGTAGGAGCAATCCCTGGACGTTCGCAATTTCGGTGTTGTATTTCAGCCAGACAGAGCAGGAGTGGCTGTGTACGTTGGAAGTTTTTGTAGGCTAAACAAGTTCAGAGGCCAAGTGTTTGTGGTTCGTTTGAGAGGTTCCCAGTGGGAGATGAGGACCAGCAAGAGCTTTCAGGGCTGGCACCTTTAGTGTAGGAGCAATCGCTGGACGTTCGCAATTTCGGTGTTGAGCTCTGGCCAGATTGAGCAGGAGAGGCTGTGTACGTTGGAAGTTTTAGTAGGCTAAACAAGTTCAGAGGCCAAGTGTTTGTGGTTCGTTTGAGAGGTTCCCAGTGGGAGATGAGGACCAGCAAGAGCTTTCAGGGCTGGCACCTTTAGTGTAGGAGCAATCGCTGGACATTCGCAATTTCGGTGTTGAGCTCTGGCCAGATTGAGCAGGAGAGGCTGTGTACGTTGGAAGTTTTAGTAGGCTAAACAAGTTCAGAGGCCAAGTGTTTGTGGTTCGTTTGAGAGGTTCCCAGTGGGAGATGAGGAGCAGCAAGAGCTTTCAGGGCTGGCACCTTTAGTGTAGGAGCAATCGCTGGACGTTCGCAATTTCGGTGTTGAGCTCTGGCCAGATTGAGCAGGAGAGGCTGTGTACGTTGGAAGTTTTAGTAGGCTAAACAAGTTCAGAGGCCAAGTGTTTGTGGTTCGTTTGAGAGGTTCCCAGTGGGAGATGAGGACCAGCAAGAGCTTTCAGGGCTGGCACCTTTAGTGTAGGAGCAATCGCTGGACGTTCGCAATTTCGGTGTTGAGCTCTGGCCAGATTGAGCAGGAGAGGCTGTGTACGTTGGAAGTTTTAGTAGGCTAAACAAGTTCAGAGGCCAAGTGTTTGTGGTTCGTTTGAGAGGTTCCCAGTGGGAGATGAGGAGCAGCAAGAGCTTTCAGGGCTGGCACCTTTAGTGTAGGAGCAATCGCTGGACGTTCGCATTTTCGGTGTTGTATTTCAGCCAGATTGAGCAGGAGAGGCTGTGTATGTTGGAAGTTTTAGTAGGCTAAACAAGTTCAGAGGCCAAGTGTTTGTGGTTCGTTTGAGAGGTTCCCAGTGGGAGATGAGGACCAGCAAGAGCTTTCAGGGCTGGCACCTTTAGTGTAGGAGCAATCGCTGGACGTTCGCAATTTCGGTGTTGAGCTCTGGCCAGATTGATCAGGAGAGGCTGTGTACGTTTGAAGTTTTAGTAGGCTAAACAAGTTCAGAGCCCAAGTGTTTGTGGTTCGTTTGAGAGGTTCCCAGTGGGAGATGAGGACCAGCAAGAGCTTTCAGGGCTGGCACCTTTAGTGTAGGAGCAATCGCTGGACGTTCGCAATTTCGGTGTTGAGCTCTGGCCAGATTGAGCAGGAGAGGCTGTGTACGTTGGATGTTTTAGTAGGCTAAACAAGTTCAGAGGCCAAGTGTTTGTGGTTCGTTTGAGAGGTTCCCAGTGGGAGATGAGGAGCAGCAAGAGCTTTCAGGGCTGGCACCTTTAGTGTAGGAGCAATCCCTGGACGTTCGCAATTTCGGTGTTGAGCTCTGGCCAGATTGAGCAGGAGAGGCTGTGTACGTTGGAAGTTTTAGTAGGCTAAACAAGTTCAGAGGCCAAGTGTTTGTGGTTCGTTTGAGAGGTTCCCAGTGGGAGATGAGGACCAGCAAGAGCTTTCAGGGCTGGCACCTTTAGTGTAGGAGCAATCCCTGGACGTTCGCAATTTCGGTGTTGTATTTCAGCCAGATTGAGCAGGAGAGGCTGTGTACGTTGGAAGTTTTAGTAGGCTAAACAAGTTCAGAGGCCAAGTGTTTGTGGTTCGTTTGAGAGGTTCCCAGTGGGAGATGAGGAGCAGCAAGAGCTTTCAGGGCTGGCACCTTTAGTGTAGGAGCAATCCCTGGACGTTCGCAATTTCGGTGTTGTATTTCAGCCAGACTGAGCAGGAGAGGCTGTGTACGTTGGAAGTTTTAGTAGGCTAAACAAGTTCAGAGGCCAAGTGTTTGTGGTTCGTTTGAGAGGTTCCCAGTGGGAGATGAGGAGCAGCAGAGCTTTCAGGGCTGGCACCTTTAGTGTAGGAGCAATCGCTGGACGTTCGCAATTTCGGTGTTGAGCTCTGGCCAGATTGAGCAGGAGAGGCTGTGTACGTTGGAAGTTTTAGTAGGCTAAACAAGTTCAGAGGCCAAGTGTTTGTGGTTCGTTTGAGAGGTTCCCAGTGGGAGATGAGGACCAGCAAGAGCTTTCAGGGCTGGCACCTTTAGTGTAGGAGCAATCGCTGGACGTTCGCAATTTCGGTGTTGAGCTCTGGCCAGATTGAGCAGGAGAGGCTGTGTACGTTGGAAGTTTTAGTAGGCTAAACAAGTTCAGAGCCCAAGTGTTTGTGGTTCGTTTGAGAGGTTACCAGTGGGAGATGAGGACCGGCAAGAGCTTTCAGGGCTGGCACCTTTAGTGTAGGAGCAATCGCTGGACGTTCGCAATTTCGGTGTTGAGCTCTGGCCAGATTGAGCAGGAGAGGCTGTGTACGTTGGAAGTTTTAGTAGGCTAAACAAGTTCAGAGCCCAAGTGTTTGTGGTTCGTTTGAGAGGTTCCCAGTGGGAGATGAGGACCAGCAAGAGCTTTCAGGGCTGGCACCTTTAGTGTAGGAGCAATCGCTGGACGTTCGCAATTTCGGTGTTGAGCTCTGGCCAGATTGAGCAGGAGAGGCTGTGTACGTTGGAAGTTTTAGTAGGCTAAACAAGTTCAGAGGCCAAGTGTTTGTGGTTCGTTTGAG
Organism: Gavia stellata; assembly: GCF_030936135.1. Taxonomy (NCBI): domain Eukaryota; kingdom Metazoa; phylum Chordata; class Aves; order Gaviiformes; family Gaviidae; genus Gavia; species Gavia stellata. Next base: position 20,257 of record NW_026777064.1, read on the forward strand.
AGGTTCCCAGTGGGAGATGAGGAGCAGCAAGAGCTTTCAGGGCTGGCACCTTTAGTGTAGGAGCAATCACTGGACGTTCGCAATTTCGGTGTTGAGCTCTGGCCAGATTGAGCAGGAGAGGCTGTGTACGTTGGAAGTTTTAGTAGGCTAAACAAGTTCAGAGGCCAAGTGTTTGTGGTTCGTTTGAGAGGTTCCCAGTGGGAGATGAGGAGCAGCAAGAGCTTTCAGGGCTGGCACCTTTAGTGTAGGAGCAATCCCTGGACGTTCGCAATTTCGGTGTTGTATTTCAGCCAGATTGAGCAGGAGAGGCTGTGTACGTTGGAAGTTTTAGTAGGCTAAACAAGTTCAGAGGCCAAGTGTTTGTGGTTCGTTTGAGAGGTTCCCAGTGGGAGATGAGGACCAGCAAGAGCTTTCAGGGCTGGCACCTTTAGTGTAGGAGCAATCCCTGGACGTTCGCAATTTCGGTGTTGAGCTCTGGCCAGATTGAGCAGGAGAGGCTGTGTACGTTGGAAGTTTTAGTAGGCTAAACAAGTTCAGAGGCCAAGTGTTTGTGGTTCGTTTGAGAGGTTCCCAGTGGGAGATGAGGAGCAGCAAGAGCTTTCAGGGCTGGCACCTTTAGTGTAGGAGCAATCCCTGGACGTTCGCAATTTCGGTGTTGAGCTCTGGCCAGATTGAGCAGGAGAGGCTGTGTACGTTGGAAGTTTTAGTAGGCTAAACAAGTTCAGAGGCCAAGTGTTTGTGGTTCGTTTGAGAGGTTCCCAGTGGGAGATGAGGACCGGCAAGAGCTTTCAGGGCTGGCACCTTTAGTGTAGGAGCAATCGCTGGACGTTCGCAATATCGGTGTTGAGCTCTGGCCAGATTGAGCAGGAGAGGCTGTGTACGTTGGAAGTTTTAGTAGGCTAAACAAGTTCAGAGCCCAAGTGTTTGTGGCTCGTTTGAGAGGTTCCCAGTGGGAGATGAGGAGCAGCAAGAGCTTTCAGGGCTGGCACCTTTAGTGTAGGAGCAATCGCTGGACGTTCGCAATTTCGGTGTTGAGCTCTGGCCAGATTGAGCAGGAGAGGCTGTGTACGTTGGAAGTTTTAGTAGGCTAAACAAGTTCAGAGGCCAAGTGTTTGTGGTTCGTTTGAGAGGTTCCCAGTGGGAGATGAGGACCGGCAAGAGCTTTCAGGGCTGGCACCTTTAGTGTAGGAGCAATCGCTGGACGTTCGCAATTTCGGTGTTGAGCTCTGGCCAGATTGAGCAGGAGAGGCTGTGTACGTTGGAAGTTTTAGTAGGCTAAACAAGTTCAGAGCCCAAGTGTTTGTGGTTCGTTTGAGAGGTTCCCAGTGGGAGATGAGGACCAGCAAGAGCTTTCAGGGCTGGCACCTTTAGTGTAGGAGCAATCGCTGGACGTTCGCAATTTCGGTGTTGAGCTCTGGCCAGATTGAGCAGGAGAGGCTGTGTACGTTGGAAGTTTTAGTAGGCTAAACAAGTTCAGAGGCCAAGTGTTTGTGGTTCGTTTGAGAGGTTCCCAGTGGGAGATGAGGAGCAGCAAGAGCTTTCAGGGCTGGCACCTTTAGTGTAGGAGCAATCCCTGGACGTTCGCAATTTCGGTGTTGTATTTCAGCCAGATTGAGCAGGAGAGGCTGTGTACGTTGGAAGTTTTAGTAGGCTAAACAAGTTCAGAGGCCAAGTGTTTGTGGTTCGTTTGAGAGGTTCCCAGTGGGAGATGAGGAGCAGCAAGAGCTTTCAGGGCTGGCACCTTTAGTGTAGGAGCAATCGCTGGACGTTCGCAATTTCGGTGTTGAGCTCTGGCCAGATTGATCAGGAGAGGCTGTGTACGTTGGAAGTTTTAGTAGGCTAAACAAGTTCAGAGCCCAAGTGTTTGTGGTTCGTTTGAGAGGTTCCCAGTGGGAGATGAGGAGCAGCAAGAGCTTTCAGGGCTGGCACCTTTAGTGTAGGAGCAATCGCTGGACGTTCGCAATTTCGGTGTTGAGCTCTGGCCAGATTGAGCAGGAGAGGCTGTGTACGTTGGAAGTTTTAGTAGGCTAAACAAGTTCAGAGGCCAAGTGTTTGTGGTTCGTTTGAGAGGTTCCCAGTGGGAGATGAGGACCGGCAAGAGCTTTCAGGGCTGGCACCTTTAGTGTAGGAGCAATCGCTGGACGTTCGCAATATCGGTGTTGAGCTCTGGCCAGATTGAGCAGGAGAGGCTGTGTACGTTGGAAGTTTTAGTAGGCTAAACAAGTTCAGAGCCCAAGTGTTTGTGGCTCGTTTGAGAGGTTCCCAGTGGGAGATGAGGAGCAGCAAGAGCTTTCAGGGCTGGCACCTTTAGTGTAGGAGCAATCCCTGGACGTTCGCAATTTCGGTGTTGAGCTCTGGCCAGATTGAGCAGGAGAGGCTGTGTACGTTGGAAGTTTTAGTAGGCTAAACAAGTTCAGAGGCCAAGTGTTTGTGGTTCGTTTGAGAGGTTCCCAGTGGGAGATGAGGACCAGCAAGAGCTTTCAGGGCTGGCACCTTTAGTGTAGGAGCAATCCCTGGACGTTCGCAATTTCGGTGTTGTATTTCAGCCAGATTGAGCAGGAGAGGCTGTCTACGTTGGAAGTTTTAGTAGGCTAAACAAGTTCAGAGCCCAAGTGTTTGTGGTTCCTTTGAGAGGTTCCCAGTGGGAGATGAGGACCAGCAAGAGCTTTCAGGGCTGGCACCTTTAGTGTAGGAGCAATCCCTGGACGTTCGCAATTTCGGTGTTGAGCTCTGGCCAGATTGAGCAGGAGAGGCTGTGTACGTTGGAAGTTTTAGTAGGCTAAACAAGTTCAGAGGCCAAGTGTTTGTGGTTCGTTTGAGAGGTTCCCAGTGGGAGATGAGGAGCAGCAAGAGCTTTCAGGGCTGGCACCTTTAGTGTAGGAGCAATCGCTGGACGTTCGCAATTTCGGTGTTGAGCTCTGGCCAGATTGAGCAGGAGAGGCTGTGTACGTTGGAAGTTTTAGTAGGCTAAACAAGTTCAGAGCGCAAGTGTTTGTGGTTCGTTTGAGAGGTTCCCAGTGGGAGATGAGGACCGGCAAGAGCTTTCAGGGCTGGCACCTTTAGTGTAGGAGCAATCGCTGGACGTTCGCAATATCGGTGTTGAGCTCTGGCCAGATTGAGCAGGAGAGGCTGTGTACGTTGGAAGTTTTAGTAGGCTAAACAAGTTCAGAGCGCAAGTGTTTGTGGCTCGTTTGAGAGGTTCCCAGTGGGAGATGAGGACCAGCAAGAGCTTTCAGGGCTGGCACCTTTAGTGTAGGAGCAATCGCTGGACGTTCGCAATTTCGGTGTTGAGCTCTGGCCAGATTGAGCAGGAGAGGCTGTGTACGTTGGAAGTTTTAGTAGGCTAAACAAGTTCAGAGCGCAAGTGTTTGTGGTTCGTTTGAGAGGTTCCCAGTGGGAGATGAGGAGCAGCAAGAGCTTTCAGGGCTGGCACCTTTAGTGTAGGAGCAATCGCTGGACGTTCGCAATTTCGGTGTTGAGCTCTGGCCAGATTGAGCAGGAGAGGCTGTGTACGTTGGAAGTTTTAGTAGGCTAAACAAGTTCAGAGGCCAAGTGTTTGTGGTTCGTTTGAGAGGTTCCCAGTGGGAGATGAGGACCAGCAAGAGCTTTCAGGGCTGGCACCTTTAGTGTAGGAGCAATCGCTGGACGTTCGCAATTTCGGTGTTGAGCTCTGGCCAGATTGAGCAGGAGAGGCTGTGTACGTTGGAAGTTTTAGTAGGCTAAACAAGTTCAGAGGCCAAGTGTTTGTGGTTCGTTTGAGAGGTTCCCAGTGGGAGATGAGGAGCAGCAAGAGCTTTCAGGGCTGGCACCTTTAGTGTAGGAGCAATCGCTGGACGTTCGCAATTTCGGTGTTGAGCTCTGGCCAGATTGAGCAGGAGAGGCTGTGTACGTTGGAAGTTTTAGTAGGCTAAACAAGTTCAGAGCCCAAATGTTTGTGGTTCGTTTGAGAGGTTCCCAGTGGGAGATGAGGACCAGCAAGAGCTTTCAGGGCTGGCACCTTTAGTGTAGGAGCAATCGCTGGACGTTCGCAATTTCGGTGTTGAGCTCTGGCCAGATTGAGCAGGAGAGGCTGTGTACGTTGGAAGTTTTAGTAGGCTAAACAAGTTCAGAGCCCAAGTGTTTGTGGTTCGTTTGAGAGGTTCCCAGTGGGAGATGAGGACCGGCAAGAGCTTTCAGGGCTGGCACCTTTAGTGTAGGAGCAATCGCTGGACGTTCGCAATTTCGGTGTTGAGCTCTGGCCAGATTGAGCAGGAGAGGCTGTGTACGTTGGAAGTTTTAGTAGGCTAAACAAGTTCAGAGGCCAAGTGTTTGTGGTTCGTTTGAGAGGTTCCCAGTGGGAGATGAGGACCACCAAGAGCTTTCAGGGCTGGCACCTTTAGTGTAGGAGCAATCGCTGGACGTTCGCAATTTCGGTGTTGAGCTCTGGCCAGATTGAGCAGGAGAGGCTGTGTACGTTGGAAGTTTTAGTAGGCTAAACAAGTTCAGAGGCCAAGTGTTTGTGGTTCGTTTGAGAGGTTCCCAGTGGGAGATGAGGACCGGCAAGAGCTTTCAGGGCTGGCACCTTTAGTGTAGGAGCAATCGCTGGACGTTCGCAATTCCGGTGTTGAGCTCTGGCCAGATTGAGCAGGAGAGGCTGTGTACGTTGGAAGTTTTAGTAGGCTAAACAAGTTCAGAGGCCAAGTGTTTGTGGTTCGTTTGAGAGGTTCCCAGTGGGAGATGAGGAGCAGCAAGAGCTTTCAGGGCTGGCACCTTTAGTGTAGGAGCAATCGCTGGACGTTCGCAATTTTGGTGTTGAGCTCTGGCCAGATTGAGCAGGAGAGGCTGTGTACGTTGGAAGTTTTAGTAGGCTAAACAAGTTCAGAGGCCAAGTGTTTGTGGTTCGTTTGAGAGGTTCCCAGTGGGAGATGAGGAGCAGCAAGAGCTTTCAGGGCTGGCACCTTTAGTGTAGGAGCAATCGCTGGACGTTCGCAATTTCGGTGTTGAGCTCTGGCCAGATTGATCAGGAGAGGCTGTGTACGTTGGAAGTTTTAGTAGGCTAAACAAGTTCAGAGGCCAAGTGTTTGTGGTTCGTTTGAGAGGTTACCAGTGGGAGATGAGGAGCAGCAAGAGCTTTCAGGGCTGGCACCTTTAGTGTAGGAGCAATCGCTGGACGTTCGCAATTTCGGTGTTGAGCTCTGGCCAGATTGAGCAGGAGAGGCTGTGTACGTTGGAAGTTTTAGTAGGCTAAACAAGTTCAGAGGCCAAGTGTTTGTGGTTCGTTTGAGAGGTTCCCAGTGGGAGATGAGGACCAGCAAGAGCTTTCAGGGCTGGCACCTTTAGTGTAGGAGCAATCCCTGGACGTTCGCAATTTTGGTGTTGTATTTCAGCCAGATTGAGCAGGAGAGGCTGTGTACGTTGGAAGTTTTAGTAGGCTAAACAAGTTCAGAGGCCAAGTGTTTGTGGTTCGTTTGAGAGGTTCCCAGTGGGAGATGAGGAGCAGCAAGAGCTTTCAGGGCTGGCACCTTTAGTGTAGGAGCAATCGCTGGACGTTCGCAATTTCGGTGTTGAGCTCTGGCCAGATTGAGCAGGAGAGGCTGTGTACGTTGGAAGTTTTAGTAGGCTAAACAAGTTCAGAGCCCAAGTGTTTGTGGTTCGTTTGAGAGGTTCCCAGTGGGAGATGAGGAGCAGCAAGAGCTTTCAGGGCTGGCACCTTTAGTGTAGGAGCAATCCCTGGACGTTCGCAATTTCGGTGTTGTATTTCAGCCAGATTGAGCAGGAGAGGCTGTGTACGTTGGAAGTTTTAGTAGGCTAAACAAGTTCAGAGGCCAAGTGTTTGTGGTTCGTTTGAGAGGTTCCCAGTGGGAGATGAGGACCGGCAAGAGCTTTCAGGGCTGGCACCTTTAGTGTAGGAGCAATCGCTGGACGTTCGCAATATCGGTGTTGAGCTCTGGCCAGATTGAGCAGGAGAGGCTGTGTACGTTGGAAGTTTTAGTAGGCTAAACAAGTTCAGAGCCCAAGTGTTTGTGGCTCGTTTGAGAGGTTCCCAGTGGGAGATGAGGAGCAGCAAGAGCTTTCAGGGCTGGCACCTTTAGTGTAGGAGCAATCGCTGGACGTTCGCAATTTCGGTGTTGAGCTCTGGCCAGATTGAGCAGGAGAGGCTGTGTACGTTGGAAGTTTTAGTAGGCTAAACAAGTTCAGAGCCCAAGTGTTTGTGGTTCGTTTGAGAGGTTCCCAGTGGGAGATGAGGACCAGCAAGAGCTTTCAGGGCTGGCACCTTTAGTGTAGGAGCAATCGCTGGACGTTCGCAATTTCGGTGTTGAGCTCTGGCCAGATTGAGCAGGAGAGGCTGTGTACGTTGGAAGTTTTAGTAGGCTAAACAAGTTCAGAGCCCAAGTGTTTGTGGTTCGTTTGAGAGGTTCCCAGTGGGAGATGAGGAGCAGCAAGAGCTTTCAGGGCTGGCACCTTTAGTGTAGGAGCAATCCCTGGACGTTCGCAATTTCGGTGTTGTATTTCAGCCAGATTGAGCAGGAGAGGCTGTGTACGTTGGAAGTTTTAGTAGGCTAAACAAGTTCAGAGCCCAAGTGTTTGTGGTTCCTTTGAGAGGTTCCCAGTGGGAGATGAGGAGCAGCAAGAGCTTTCAGGGCTGGCACCTTTAGTGTAGGAGCAATCCCTGGACGTTCGCAATTTCGGTGTTGAGCTCTGGCCAGATTGAGCAGGAGAGGCTGTGTACGTTGGAAGTTTTAGTAGGCTAAACAAGTTCAGAGGCCAAGTGTTTGTGGTTCGTTTGAGAGGTTCCCAGTGGGAGATGAGGACCGGCAAGAGCTTTCAGGGCTGGCACCTTTAGTGTAGGAGCAATCGCTGGACGTTCGCAATATCGGTGTTGAGCTCTGGCCAGATTGAGCAGGAGAGGCTGTGTACGTTGGAAGTTTTAGTAGGCTAAACAAGTTCAGAGCGCAAGTGTTTGTGGCTCGTTTGAGAGGTTCCCAGTGGGAGATGAGGACCAGCAAGAGCTTTCAGGGCTGGCACCTTTAGTGTAGGAGCAATCGCTGGACGTTCGCAATTTCGGTGTTGAGCTCTGGCCAGATTGAGCAGGAGAGGCTGTGTACGTTGGAAGTTTTAGTAGGCTAAACAAGTTCAGAGGCCAAGTGTTTGTGGTTCGTTTGAGAGGTTCCCAGTGGGAGATGAGGACCAGCAAGAGCTTTCAGGGCTGGCACCTTTAGTGTAGGAGCAATCGCTGGACGTTCGCAATTTCGGTGTTGAGCTCTGGCCAGATTGAGCAGGAGAGGCTTTGTACGTTGGAAGTTTTAGTAGGCTAAACAAGTTCAGAGCCGAAGTGTTTGTGGTTCGTTTGAGAGGTTCCCAGTGGGAGATGAGGAGCAGCAAGAGCTTTCAGGGCTGGCACCTTTAGTGTAGGAGCAATCGCTGGACGTTCGCAATTTCGGTGTTGAGCTCTGGCCAGATTGAGCAGGAGAGGCTGTGTACGTTGGAAGTTTTAGTAGGCTAAACAAGTTCAGAGCCCAAGTGTTTGTGGTTCGTTTGAGAGGTTCCCAGTGGGAGATGAGGAGCAGCAAGAGCTTTCAGGGCTGGCACCTTTAGTGTAGGAGCAATCGCTGGACGTTCGCAATTTCGGTGTTGAGCTCTGGCCAGATTGAGCAGGAGAGGCTGTGTACGTTGGAAGTTTTAGTAGGCTAAACAAGTTCAGAGGCCAAGTGTTTGTGGTTCGTTTGAGAGGTTCCCAGTGGGAGATGAGGACCAGCAAGAGCTTTCAGGGCTGGCACCTTTAGTGTAGGAGCAATCGCTGGACGTTCGCAATTTCGGTGTTGAGCTCTGGCCAGATTGAGCAGGAGAGGCTGTGTACGTTGGAAGTTTTAGTAGGCTAAACAAGTTCAGAGGCCAAGTGTTTGTGGTTCGTTTGAGAGGTTCCCAGTGGGAGATGAGGAGCAGCAAGAGCTTTCAGGGCTGGCACCTTTAGTGTAGGAGCAATCGCTGGACGTTCGCAATTTCGGTGTTGAGCTCTGGCCAGATTGAGCAGGAGAGGCTGTGTACGTTGGAAGTTTTAGTAGGCTAAACAAGTTCAGAGCCCAAGTGTTTGTGGTTCGTTTGAGAGGTTCCCAGTGGGAGATGAGGACCAGCAAGAGCTTTCAGGGCTGGCACCTTTAGTGTAGGAGCAATCGCTGGACGTTCACAATTTCGGTGTTGAGCTCTGGCCAGATTGAGCAGGAGAGGCTGTGTACGTTGGAAGTTTTAGTAGGCTAAACAAGTTCAGAGGCCAAGTGTTTGTGGTTCGTTTGAGAGGTTCCCAGTGGGAGATGAGGAGCAGCAAGAGCTTTCAGGGCTGGCACCTTTAGTGTAGGAGCAATCGCTGGACGTTCGCAATTTCGGTGTTGAGCTCTGGCCAGATTGAGCGGGAGAGGCTGTGTACGTTGGAAGTTTTAGTAGGCTAAACAAGTTCAGAGGCCAAGTGTTTGTGGTTCGTTTGAGAGGTTCCCAGTGGGAGATGAGGACCGGCAAGAGCTTTCAGGGCTGGCACCTTTAGTGTAGGAGCAATCGCTGGACGTTCGCAATTCCGGTGTTGAGCTCTGGCCAGATTGAGCAGGAGAGGCTGTGTACGTTGGAAGTTTTAGTAGGCTAAACAAGTTCAGAGGGCCAAGTGTTTGTGGTTCGTTTGAGAGGTTCCCAGTGGGAGATGAGGACCAGCAAGAGCTTTCAGGGCTGGCACCTTTAGTGTAGGAGCAATCCCTGGACGTTCGCAATTTCGGTGTTGAGCTCTGGCCAGATTGAGCAGGAGAGGCTGTGTACGTTGGAAGTTTTAGTAGGCTAAACAAGTTCAGAGGAAAGTGTTTGTGGTTCGTTTGAGAGGTTCCCAGTGGGAGATGAGGACCAGCAAGAGCTTTCAGGGCTGGCACCTTTAGTGTAGGAGCAATCGCTGGACGTTCGCAATTTCGGTGTTGAGCTCTGGCCAGATTGAGCAGGAGAGGCTGTGTACGTTGGAAGTTTTAGTAGGCTAAACAAGTTCAGAGGCCAAGTGTTTGTGGTTCGTTTGAGAGGTTCCCAGTGGGAGATGAGGACCAGCAAGAGCTTTCAGGGCTGGCACCTTTAGTGTAGGAGCAATCGCTGGACGTTCGCAATTTCGGTGTTGAGCTCTGGCCAGATTGAGCAGGAGAGGCTGTGTACGTTGGAAGTTTTAGTAGGCTAAACAAGTTCAGAGGCCAAGTGTTTGTGGTTCGTTTGAGAGGTTCCCAGTGGGAGATGAGGACCAGCAAGAGCTTTCAGGGCTGGCACCTTTAGTGTAGGAGCAATCGCTGGACGTTCGCAATTTCGGTGTTGAGCTCTGGCCAGATTGAGCAGGAGAGGCTGTGTACGTTGGAAGTTTTAGTAGGCTAAACAAGTTCAGAGGCCAAGTGTTTGTGGTTCGTTTGAGAGGTTCCCAGTGGGAGATGAGGAGCAGCAAGAGCTTTCAGGGCTGGCACCTTTAGTGTAGGAGCAATCGCTGGACGTTCGCAATGTCGGTGTTGAGCTCTGGCCAGATTGAGCAGGAGAGGCTGTGTACGTTGGAAGTTTTAGTAGGCTAAACAAGTTCAGAGGCCAAGTGTTTGTGGTTCGTTTGAGAGGTTCCCAGTGGGAGATGAGGAGCAGCAAGAGCTTTCAGGGCTGGCACCTTTAGTGTAGGAGCAATCGCTGGACGTTCGCAATTTCGGTGTTGAGCTCTGGCCAGATTGAGCAGGAGAGGCTGTGTACGTTGGAAGTTTTAGTAGGCTAAACAAGTTCAGAGGCCAAGTGTTTGTGGTTCGTTTGAGAGGTTCCCAGTGGGAGATGAGGACCAGCAAGAGCTTTCAGGGCTGGCACCTTTAGTGTAGGAGCAATCGCTGGACGTTCGCAATTTCGGTGTTGAGCTCTGGCCAGATTGAGCAGGAGAGGCTGTGTACGTTGGAAGTTTTAGTAGGCTAAACAAGTTCAGAGGCCAAGTGTTTGTGGTTCGTTTGAGAGGTTCCCAGTGGGAGATGAGGAGCAGCAAGAGCTTTCAGGGCTGGCACCTTTAGTGTAGGAGCAATCCCTGGACGTTCGCAATTTCGGTGTTGTATTTCAGCCAGATTGAGCAGGAGAGGCTGTGTACGTTGGAAGTTTTAGTAGGCTAAACAAGTTCAGAGGCCAAGTGTTTGTGGTTCGTTTGAGAGGTTACCAGTGGGAGATGAGGAGCAGCAAGAGCTTTCAGGGCTGGCACCTTTAGTGTAGGAGCAATCGCTGGACGTTCGCAATTTCGGTGTTGAGCTCTGGCCAGATTGAGCAGGAGAGGCTGTGTACGTTGGAAGTTTTAGTAGGCTAAACAAGTTCAGAGCCCAAGTGTTTGTGGTTCGTTTGAGAGGTTCCCAGTGGGAGATGAGGACCAGCAAGAGCTTTCAGGGCTGGCACCTTTAGTGTAGGAGCAATCGCTGGACGTTCGCAATGTCGGTGTTGAGCTCTGGCCAGATTGAGCAGGAGAGGCTGTGTACGTTGGAAGTTTTAGTAGGCTAAACAAGTTCAGAGCCCAAGTGTTTGTGGTTCGTTTGAGAGGTTCCCAGTGGGAGATGAGGAGCAGCAAGAGCTTTCAGGGCTGGCACCTTTAGTGTAGGAGCAATCGCTGGACGTTCGCAATTTCGGTGTTGAGCTCTGGCCAGATTGAGCAGGAGAGGCTGTGTACGTTGGAAGTTTTAGTAGGCTAAACAAGTTCAGAGGCCAAGTGTTTGTGGTTCGTTTGAGAGGTTCCCAGTGGGAGATGAGGACCAGCAAGAGCTTTCAGGGCTGGCACCTTTAGTGTAGGAGCAATCGCTGGACGTTCGCAATTTCGGTGTTGAGCTCTGGCCAGATTGAGCAGGAGAGGCTGTGTACGTTGGAAGTTTTAGTAGGCTAAACAAGTTCAGAGGCCAAGTGTTTGTGGTTCGTTTGAGAGGTTCCCAGTGGGAGATGAGGACCAGCAAGAGCTTTCAGGGCTGGCACCTTTAGTGTAGGAGCAATCCCTGGACGTTCGCAATTTCGGTGTTGTATTTCAGCCAGATTGAGCAGGAGAGGCTGTGTACGTTGGAAGTTTTAGTAGGCTAAACAAGTTCAGAGCCCAAGTGTTTGTGGTTCGTTTGAGAGGTTACCAGTGGGAGATGAGGAGCAGCAAGAGCTTTCAGGGCTGGCACCTTTAGTGTAGGAGCAATCGCTGGACGTTCGCAATTTCGGTGTTGAGCTCTGGCCAGATTGAGCATGAGAGGGAGTGTACGTTGGAAGTTTTAGTAGGCTAAACAAGTTCAGAGGCCAAGTGTTTGTGGTTCGTTTGAGAGGTTCCCAGTGGGAGATGAGGAGCAGCAAGAGCTTTCAGGGCTGGCACCTTTAGTGTAGGAGCAATCGCTGGACGTTCGCAATTTCGGTGTTGAGCTCTGGCCAGATTGATCAGGAGAGGCTGTGTACGTTGGAAGTTTTAGTAGGCTAAACAAGTTCAGAGGCCAAGTGTTTGTGGTTCGTTTGAGAGGTTCCCAGTGGGAGATGAGGAGCAGCAAGAGCTTTCAGGGCTGGCACCTTTAGTGTAGGAGCAATCCCTGGACGTTCGCAATTTCGGTGTTGTATTTCAGCCAGATTGAGCAGGAGAGGCTGTGTACGTTGGAAGTTTTAGTAGGCTAAACAAGTTCAGAGGCCAAGTGTTTGTGGTTCGTTTGAGAGGTTCCCAGTGGGAGATGAGGAGCAGCAAGAGTTTTCAGGGCTGGCACCTTTAGTGTAGGAGCAATCGCTGGACGTTCGCAATTTCGGTGTTGAGCTCTGGCCAGATTGAGCAGGAGAGGCTGTGTACGTTGGAAGTTTTAGTAGGCTAAACAAGTTCAGAGGCCAAGTGTTTGTGGTTCGTTTGAGAGGTTCCCAGTGGGAGATGAGGAGCAGCAAGAGCTTTCAGGGCTGGCACCTTTAGTGTAGGAGCAATCGCTGGACGTTCGCAATTTCGGTGTTGAGATCTGGCCAGATTGAGCAGGAGAGGCTGTGTACGTTGGAAGTTTTAGTAGGCTAAACAAGTTCAGAGGCCAAGTGTTTGTGGTTCGTTTGAGAGGTTCCCAGTGGGAGATGAGGAGCAGCAAGAGCTTTCAGGGCTGGCACCTTTAGTGTAGGAGCAATCGCTGGACGTTCGCAATTTCGGTGTTGAGCTCTGGCCAGATTGAGCAGGAGAGGCTGTGTACGTTGGAAGTTTTAGTAGGCTAAACAAGTTCAGAGCCCAAGTGTTTGTGGTTCGTTTGAGAGGTTCCCAGTGGGAGATGAGGACCAGCAAGAGCTTTCAGGGCTGGCACCTTTAGTGTAGGAGCAATCGCTGGACGTTCGCAATTTCGGTGTTGAGCTCTGGCCAGATTGAGCAGGAGAGGCTGTGTACGTTGGAAGTTTTAGTAGGCTAAACAAGTTCAGAGCCCAAGTGTTTGTGGTTCGTTTGAGAGGTTCCCAGTGGGAGATGAGGACCGGCAAGAGCTTTCAGGGCTGGCACCTTTAGTGTAGGAGCAATCGCTGGACGTTCGCAATTTCGGTGTTGAGCTCTGGCCAGATTGAGCAGGAGAGGCTGTGTACGTTGGAAGTTTTAGTAGGCTAAACAAGTTCAGAGCCCAAGTGTTTGTGGTTCGTTTGAGAGGTTCCCAGTGGGAGATGAGGACCAGGCAAGAGCTTTCAGGGCTGGCACCTTTAGTGTAGGAGCAATCGCTGGACGTTCGCAATTTCGGTGTTGAGCTCTGGCCAGATTGAGCAGGAGAGGCTGTGTACGTTGGAAGTTTTAGTAGGCTAAACAAGTTCAGAGGCCAAGTGTTTGTGGTTCGTTTGAGAGGTTCCCAGTGGGAGATGAGGAGCAGCAAGAGCTTTCAGGGCTGGCACCTTTAGTGTAGGAGCAATCGCTGGACGTTCGCAATTTCGGTGTTGAGCTCTGGCCAGATTGAGCAGGAGAGGCTGTGTACGTTGGAAGTTTTAGTAGGCTAAACAAGTTCAGAGGCCAAGTGTTTGTGGTTCGTTTGAGAGGTTCCCAGTGGGAGATGAGGACCAGCAAGAGCTTTCAGGGCTGGCACCTTTAGTGTAGGAGCAATCGCTGGACGTTCGCAATTTCGGTGTTGTATTTCAGCCAGATTGAGCAGGAGAAGCTGTGTACGTTGGAAGTTTTAGTAGGCTAAACAAGTTCAGAGGCCAAGTGTTTGTGGTTCGTTTGAGAGGTTCCCAGTGGGAGATGAGGACCAGCAAGAGCTTTCAGGGCTGGCACCTTTAGTGTAGGAGCAATCCCTGGACGTTCGCAATTTCGGTGTTGTATTTCAGCCAGACTGAGCAGGAGAGGCTGTGTACGTTGGAAGTTTTAGTAGGCTAAACAAGTTCAGAGGCCAAGTGTTTGTGGTTCGTTTGAGAGGTTCCCAGTGGGAGATGAGGAGCAGCAAGAGCTTTCAGGGCTGGCACCTTTAGTGTAGGAGCAATCGCTGGACGTTCGCAATTTCGGTGTTGAGCTCTGGCCAGATTGAGCAGGAGAGGCTGTGTACGTTGGAAGTTTTAGTAGGCTAAACAAGTTCCGAGCGCAAGTGTTTGTGGTTCGTTTGAGAGGTTACCAGTGGGAGATGAGGACCAGCAAGAGCTTTCAGGGCTGGCACCTTTAGTGTAGGAGCAATCGCTGGACGTTCGCAATTTCGGTGTTGAGCTCTGGCCAGATTGAGCAGGAGAGGCTGTGTACGTTGGAAGTTTTAGTAGGCTAAACAAGTTCAGAGCCCAAGTGTTTGTGGTTCGTTTGAGAGGTTCCCAGTGGGAGATGAGGACCGGCAAGAGCTTTCAGGGCTGGCACCTTTAGTGTAGGAGCAATCGCTGGACGTTCGCAATTTCGGTGTTGAGCTCTGGCCAGATTGAGCAGGAGAGGCTGTGTACGTTGGAAGTTTTAGTAGGCTAAACAAGTTCAGAGGCCAAGTGTTTGTGGTTCGTTTGAGAGGTTCCCAGTGGGAGATGAGGACCAGCAAGAGCTTTCAGGGCTGGCACCTTTAGTGTAGGAGCAATCCCTGGACGTTCGCAATTTCGGTGTTGTATTTCAGCCAGATTGAGCAGGAGAGGCTGTGTACGTTGGAAGTTTTAGTAGGCTAAACAAGTTCAGAGCCCAAGTGTTTGTGGTTCGTTTGAGAGGTTCCCCAGTGGGAGATGAGGAGCAGCAAGAGCTTTCAGGGCTGGCACCTTTAGTGTAGGAGCAATCGCTGGACGTTCGCAATTTCGGTGTTGAGCTCTGGCCAGATTGAGCAGGAGAGGCTGTGTACGTTGGAAGTTTTAGTAGGCTAAACAAGTTCAGAGGCCAAGTGTTTGTGGTTCGTTTGAGAGGTTCCCAGTGGGAGATGAGGACCGGCAAGAGCTTTCAGGGCTGGCACCTTTAGTGTAGGAGCAATCGCTGGACGTTCGCAATATCGGTGTTGAGCTCTGGCCAGATTGAGCAGGAGAGGCTGTGTACGTTGGAAGTTTTAGTAGGCTAAACAAGTTCAGAGCCCAAGTGTTTGTGGCTCGTTTGAGAGGTTCCCAGTGGGAGATGAGGAGCAGCAAGAGCTTTCAGGGCTGGCACCTTTAGTGTAGGAGCAATCGCTGGACGTTCGCAATTTCGGTGTTGAGCTCTGGCCAGATTGAGCAGGAGAGGCTGTGTACGTTGGAAGTTTTAGTAGGCTAAACAAGTTCAGAGGCCAAGTGTTTGTGGTTCGTTTGAGAGGTTCCCAGTGGGAGATGAGGAGCAGCAAGAGCTTTCAGGGCTGGCACCTTTAGTGTAGGAGCAATCGCTGGACGTTCGCAATTTCGGTGTTGAGCTCTGGCCAGATTGAGCAGGAGAGGCTGTGTACGTTGGAAGTTTTAGTAGGCTAAACAAGTTCAGAGGCCAAGTGTTTGTGGTTCGTTTGAGAGGTTCCCAGTGGGAGATGAGGAGCAGCAAGAGCTTTCAGGGCTGGCACCTTTAGTGTAGGAGCAATCGCTGGACGTTCGCAATTTCGGTGTTGAGCTCTGGCCAGATTGAGCAGGAGAGGCTGTGTACGTTGGAAGTTTTAGTAGGCTAAACAAGTTCAGAGCCCAAGTGTTTGTGGTTCGTTTGAGAGGTTCCCAGTGGGAGATGAGGACCGGCAAGAGCTTTCAGGGCTGGCACCTTTAGTGTAGGAGCAATCGCTGGACGTTCGCAATATCGGTGTTGAGCTCTGGCCAGATTGAGCAGGAGAGGCTGTGTACGTTGGAAGTTTTAGTAGGCTAAACAAGTTCAGAGGCCAAGTGTTTGTGGCTCGTTTGAGAGGTTCCCAGTGGGAGATGAGGACCAGCAAGAGCTTTCAGGGCTGGCACCTTTAGTGTAGGAGCAATCGCTGGACGTTCGCAATTTCGGTGTTGAGCTCTGGCCAGATTGAGCAGGAGAGGCTGTGTACGTTGGAAGTTTTAGTAGGCTAAACAAGTTCAGAGGCCAAGTGTTTGTGGTTCGTTTCAGAGGTTCCCAGTGGGAGATGAGGACCAGCAAGAGCTTTCAGGGCTGGCACCTTTAGTGTAGGAGCAATCGCTGGACGTTCGCAATTTCGGTGTTGAGCTCTGGCCAGATTGAGCAGGAGAGGCTGTGTACGTTGGAAGTTTTAGTAGGCTAAACAAGTTCAGAGCCGAAGTGTTTGTGGTTCGTTTGAGAGGTTCCCAGTGGGAGATGAGGAGCAGCAAGAGCTTTCAGGGCTGGCACCTTTAGTGTAGGAGCAATCGCTGGACGTTCGCAATTTCGGTGTTGAGCTCTGGCCAGATTGAGCAGGAGAGGCTGTGTACGTTGGAAGTTTTAGTAGGCTAAACAAGTTCAGAGCCCAAGTGTTTGTGGTTCGTTTGAGAGGTTCCCAGTGGGAGATGAGGAGCAGCAAGAGCTTTCAGGGCTGGCACCTTTAGTGTAGGAGCAATTGCTGGACGTTCGCAATTTCGGTGTTGAGCTCTGGCCAGATTGAGCAGGAGAGGCTGTGTACGTTGGAAGTTTTAGTAGGCTAAACAAGTTCAGAGGCCAAGTGTTTGTGGTTCGTTTGAGAGGTTCCCAGTGGGAGATGAGGACCAGCAAGAGCTTTCAGGGCTGGCACCTTTAGTGTAGGAGCAATCCCTGGACGTTCGCAATTTCGGTGTTGAGCTCTGGCCAGATTGAGCAGGAGAGGCTGTGTACGTTGGAAGTTTTAGTAGGCTAAACAAGTTCAGAGGCCAAGTGTTTGTGGTTCGTTTGAGAGGTTCCCAGTGGGAGATGAGGAGCAGCAAGAGCTTTCAGGGCTGGCACCTTTAGTGTAGGAGCAATCGCTGGACGTTCGCAATTTCGGTGTTGAGCTCTGGCCAGATTGAGCAGGAGAGGCTGTGTACGTTGGAAGTTTTAGTAGGCTAAACAAGTTCAGAGGCCAAGTGTTTGTGGTTCGTTTGAGAGGTTCCCAGTGGGAGATGAGGAGCAGCAAGAGCTTTCAGGGCTGGCACCTTTAGTGTAGGAGCAATCGCTGGACGTTCGCAATTTCGGTGTTGAGCTCTGGCCAGATTGAGCAGGAGAGGCTGTGTACGTTGGAAGTTTTAGTAGGCTAAACAAGTTCAGAGGCCAAGTGTTTGTGGTTCGTTTGAGAGGTTCCCAGTGGGAGATGAGGACCGGCAAGAGCTTTCAGGGCTGGCACCTTTAGTGTAGGAGCAATCGCTGGACGTTCGCAATTCCGGTGTTGAGCTCTGGCCAGATTGAGCAGGAGAGGCTGTGTACGTTGGAAGTTTTAGTAGGCTAAACAAGTTCAGAGCCCAAGTGTTTGTGGTTCGTTTGAGAGGTTCCCAGTGGGAGATGAGGAGCAGCAAGAGCTTTCAGGGCTGGCACCTTTAGTGTAGGAGCAATCGCTGGACGTTCGCAATTTCGGTGTTGAGCTCTGGCCAGATTGAGCAGGAGAGGCTGTGTACGTTGGAAGTTTTAGTAGGCTAAACAAGTTCAGAGGCCAAGTGTTTGTGGTTCGTTTGAGAGGTTCCCAGTGGGAGATGAGGACCAGCAAGAGCTTTCAGGGCTGGCACCTTTAGTGTAGGAGCAATCGCTGGACGTTCGCAATTTCGGTGTTGAGCTCTGGCCAGATTGAGCAGGAGAGGCTGTGTACGTTGGAAGTTTTAGTAGGCTAAACAAGTTCAGAGGCCAAGTGTTTGTGGTTCGTTTGAGAGGTTCCCAGTGGGAGATGAGGACCACCAAGAGCTTTCAGGGCTGGCACCTTTAGTGTAGGAGCAATCGCTGGACGTTCGCAATTTCGGTGTTGAGCTCTGGCCAGATTGAGCAGGAGAGGCTGTGTACGTTGGAAGTTTTAGTAGGCTAAACAAGTTCAGAGGCCAAGTGTTTGTGGTTCGTTTGAGAGGTTACCAGTGGGAGATGAGGAGCAGCAAGAGCTTTCAGGGCTGGCACCTTTAGTGTAGGAGCAATCGCTGGACGTTCGCAATTTCGGTGTTGAGCTCTGGCCAGATTGAGCAGGAGAGGCTGTGTACGTTGGAAGTTTTAGTAGGCTAAACAAGTTCAGAGGCCAAGTGTTTGTGGTTCGTTTGAGAGGTTACCAGTGGGAGATGAGGAGCAGCAAGAGCTTTCAGGGCTGGCACCTTTAGTGTAGGAGCAATCGCTGGACGTTCGCAATTTCGGTGTTGTATTTCAGCCAGATTGAGCAGGAGAGGCTGTGTACGTTGGAAGTTTTAGTAGGCTAAACAAGTTCAGAGCCCAAGTGTTTGTGGTTCCTTTGAGAGGTTCCCAGTGGGAGATGAGGACCAGCAAGAGCTTTCAGGGCTGGCACCTTTAGTGTAGGAGCAATCGCTGGACGTTCGCAATTTCGGTGTTGAGCTCTGGCCAGATTGAGCAGGAGAGGCTGTGTACGTTGGAAGTTTTAGTAGGCTAAACAAGTTCAGAGGCCAAGTGTTTGTGGTTCATTTGAGAGGTTCCCAGTGGGAGATGAGGACCAGCAAGAGCTTTCAGGGCTGGCACCTTTAGTGTAGGAGCAATCCCTGGACGTTCGCAATTTTGGTGTTGTATTTCAGCCAGATTGAGCAGGAGAGGCTGTGTACGTTGGAAGTTTTAGTAGGCTAAACAAGTTCAGAGGCCAAGTGTTTGTGGTTCGTTTGAGAGGTTCCCAGTGGGAGATGAGGAGCAGCAAGAGCTTTCAGGGCTGGCACCTTTAGTGTAGGAGCAATCGCTGGACGTTCGCAATTTCGGTGTTGAGCTCTGGCCAGATTGAGCAGGAGAGGCTGTGTACGTTGGAAGTTTTCGTAGGCTAAACAAGTTCAGAGGCCAAGTGTTTGTGGTTCGTTTGAGAGGTTCCCAGTGGGAGATGAGGACCAGCAAGAGCTTTCAGGGCTGGCACCTTTAGTGTAGGAGCAATCGCTGGACGTTCGCAATATCGGTGTTGAGCTCTGGCCAGATTGAGCAGGAGAGGCTGTGTACGTTGGAAGTTTTAGTAGGCTAAACAAGTTCAGAGGCCAAGTGTTTGTGGTTCCTTTGAGAGGTTCCCAGTGGGAGATGAGGACCAGCAAGAGCTTTCAGGGCTGGCACCTTTAGTGTAGGAGCAATCCCTGGACGTTCGCAATTTCGGTGTTGAGCTCTGGCCAGATTGAGCAGGAGAGGCTGTGTACGTTGGAAGTTTTAGTAGGCTAAACAAGTTCAGAGGCCAAGTGTTTGTGGTTCGTTTGAGAGGTTCCCAGTGGGAGATGAGGACCGGCAAGAGCTTTCAGGGCTGGCACCTTTAGTGTAGGAGCAATCGCTGGACGTTCGCAATATCGGTGTTGAGCTCTGGCCAGATTGAGCAGGAGAGGCTGTGTACGTTGGAAGTTTTAGTAGGTTAAACAAGTTCAGAGCGCAAGTGTTTGTGGCTCGTTTGAGAGGTTCCCAGTGGGAGATGAGGACCAGCAAGAGCTTTCAGGGCTGGCACCTTTAGTGTAGGAGCAATCGCTGGACGTTCGCAATTTCGGTGTTGAGCTCTGGCCAGATTGAGCAGGAGAGGCTGTGTACGTTGGAAGTTTTAGTAGGCTAAACAAGTTCAGAGGCCAAGTGTTTGTGGTTCGTTTGAGAGGTTCCCAGTGGGAGATGAGGAGCAGCAAGAGCTTTCAGGGCTGGCACCTTTAGTGTAGGAGCAATCGCTGGACGTTCGCAATTTCGGTGTTGAGCTCTGGCCAGATTGAGCAGGAGAGGCTGTGTACGTTGGAAGTTTTAGTAGGCTAAACAAGTTCAGAGGCCAAGTGTTTGTGGTTCGTTTGAGAGGTTACCAGTGGGAGATGAGGACCAGCAAGAGCTTTCAGGGCTGGCACCTTTAGTGTAGGAGCAATCGCTGGACGTTCGCAATTTCGGTGTTGAGCTCTGGCCAGATTGAGCAGGAGAGGCTGTGTACGTTGGAAGTTTTAGTAGGCTAAACAAGTTAAGAGCCCAAGTGTTTGTGGTTCCTTTGAGAGGTTCCCAGTGGGAGATGAGGAGCAGCAAGAGCTTTCAGGGCTGGCACCTTTAGTGTAGGAGCAATCGCTGGACGTTCGCAATTTCGGTGTTGAGCTCTGGCCAGATTGAGCAGGAGAGGCTGTGTACGTTGGAAGTTTTAGTAGGCTAAACAAGTTCAGAGGCCAAGTGTTTGTGGTTCGTTTGAGAGGTTCCCAGTGGGAGATGAGGACCAGCAAGAGCTTTCAGGGCTGGCACCTTTAGTGTAGGAGCAATCCCTGGACGTTCGCAATTTTGGTGTTGTATTTCAGCCAGATTGAGCAGGAGAGGCTGTGTACGTTGGAAGTTTTAGTAGGCTAAACAAGTTCAGAGGCCAAGTGTTTGTGGTTCGTTTGAGAGGTTCCCAGTGGGAGATGAGGACCAGCAAGAGCTTTCAGGGCTGGCACCTTTAGTGTAGGAGCAATCGCTGGACGTTCGCAATTTCGGTGTTGAGCTCTGGCCAGATTGAGCAGGAGAGGCTGTGTACGTTGGAAGTTTTCGTAGGCTAAACAAGTTCAGAGGCCAAGTGTTTGTGGTTCGTTTGAGAGGTTCCCAGTGGGAGATGAGGAGCAGCAAGAGCTTTCAGGGCTGGCACCTTTAGTGTAGGAGCAATCGCTGGACGTTCGCAATATCGGTGTTGAGCTCTGGCCAGATTGAGCAGGAGAGGCTGTGTACGTTGGAAGTTTTAGTAGGCTAAACAAGTTCAGAGCCCAAGTGTTTGTGGCTCGTTTGAGAGGTTCCCAGTGGGAGATGAGGAGCAGCAAGAGCTTTCAGGGCTGGCACCTTTAGTGTAGGAGCAATCGCTGGACGTTCGCAATTTCGGTGTTGAGCTCTGGCCAGATTGAGCAGGAGAGGCTGTGTACGTTGGAAGTTTTAGTAGGCTAAACAAGTTCAGAGGCCAAGTGTTTGTGGTTCGTTTGAGAGGTTACCAGTGGGAGATGAGGAGCAGCAAGAGCTTTCAGGGCTGGCACCTTTAGTGTAGGAGCAATCGCTGGACGTTCGCAATTTCGGTGTTGAGCTCTGGCCAGATTGAGCAGGAGAGGCTGTGTACGTTGGAAGTTTTAGTAGGCTAAACAAGTTCAGAGCCCAAGTGTTTGTGGTTCCTTTGAGAGGTTCCCAGTGGGAGATGAGGACCAGCAAGAGCTTTCAGGGCTGGCACCTTTAGTGTAGGAGCAATCGCTGGACGTTCGCAATTTCGGTGTTGAGCTCTGGCCAGATTGAGCAGGAGAGGCTGTGTACGTTGGAAGTTTTAGTAGGCTAAACAAGTTCAGAGGCCAAGTGTTTGTGGTTCGTTTGAGAGGTTCCCAGTGGGAGATGAGGACCAGCAAGAGCTTTCAGGGCTGGCACCTTTAGTGTAGGAGCAATCCCTGGACGTTCGCAATTTTGGTGTTGTATTTCAGCCAGATTGAGCAGGAGAGGCTGTGTACGTTGGAAGTTTTAGTAGGCTAAACAAGTTCAGAGGCCAAGTGTTTGTGGTTCGTTTGAGAGGTTCCCAGTGGGAGATGAGGAGCAGCAAGAGCTTTCAGGGCTGGCACCTTTAGTGTAGGAGCAATCGCTGGACGTTCGCAATTTCGGTGTTGAGCTCTGGCCAGATTGAGCAGGAGAGGCTGTGTACGTTGGAAGTTTTCGTAGGCTAAACAAGTTCAGAGGCCAAGTGTTTGTGGTTCGTTTGAGAGGTTCCCAGTGGGAGATGAGGACCAGCAAGAGCTTTCAGGGCTGGCACCTTTAGTGTAGGAGCAATCGCTGGACGTTCGCAATATCGGTGTTGAGCTCTGGCCAGATTGAGCAGGAGAGGCTGTGTACGTTGGAAGTTTTAGTAGGCTAAACAAGTTCAGAGCCCAAGTGTTTGTGGCTCGTTTGAGAGGTTCCCAGTGGGAGATGAGGAGCAGCAAGAGCTTTCAGGGCTGGCACCTTTAGTGTAGGAGCAATCGCTGGACGTTCGCAATTTCGGTGTTGAGCTCTGGCCAGATTGAGCAGGAGAGGCTGTGTACGTTGGAAGTTTTAGTAGGCTAAACAAGTTAAGAGCCCAAGTGTTTGTGGTTCCTTTGAGAGGTTCCCAGTGGGAGATGAGGAGCAGCAAGAGCTTTCAGGGCTGGCACCTTTAGTGTAGGAGCAATCGCTGGACGTTCGCAATTTCGGTGTTGAGCTCTGGCCAGATTGAGCAGGAGAGGCTGTGTACGTTGGAAGTTTTAGTAGGCTAAACAAGTTCAGAGGCCAAGTGTTTGTGGTTCGTTTGAGAGGTTCCCAGTGGGAGATGAGGACCAGCAAGAGCTTTCAGGGCTGGCACCTTTAGTGTAGGAGCAATCCTGGACGTTCGCAATTTTGGTGTTGTATTTCAGCCAGATTGAGCAGGAGAGGCTGTGTACGTTGGAAGTTTTAGTAGGCTAAACAAGTTCAGAGGCCAAGTGTTTGTGGTTCGTTTGAGAGGTTCCCAGTGGGAGATGAGGACCAGCAAGAGCTTTCAGGGCTGGCACCTTTAGTGTAGGAGCAATCGCTGGACGTTCGCAATTTCGGTGTTGAGCTCTGGCCAGATTGAGCAGGAGAGGCTGTGTACGTTGGAAGTTTTCGTAGGCTAAACAAGTTCAGAGGCCAAGTGTTTGTGGTTCGTTTGAGAGGTTCCCAGTGGGAGATGAGGACCAGCAAGAGCTTTCAGGGCTGGCACCTTTAGTGTAGGAGCAATCGCTGGACGTTCGCAATATCGGTGTTGAGCTCTGGCCAGATTGAGCAGGAGAGGCTGTGTACGTTGGAAGTTTTAGTAGGCTAAACAAGTTCAGAGCCCAAGTGTTTGTGGCTCGTTTGAGAGGTTCCCAGTGGGAGATGAGGAGCAGCAAGAGCTTTCAGGGCTGGCACCTTTAGTGTAGGAGCAATCGCTGGACGTTCGCAATTTCGGTGTTGAGCTCTGGCCAGATTGAGCAGGAGAGGCTGTGTACGTTGGAAGTTTTAGTAGGCTAAACAAGTTCAGAGGCCAAGTGTTTGTGGTTCGATTGAGAGGTTACCAGTGGGAGATGAGGAGCAGCAAGAGCTTTCAGGGCTGGCACCTTTAGTGTAGGAGCAATCGCTGGACGTTCGCAATTTCGGTGTTGAGCTCTGGCCAGATTGAGCAGGAGAGGCTGTGTACGTTGGAAGTTTTAGTAGGCTAAACAAGTTCAGAGCCCAAGTGTTTGTGGTTCCTTTGAGAGGTTCCCAGTGGGAGATGAGGACCAGCAAGAGCTTTCAGGGCTGGCACCTTTAGTGTAGGAGCAATCGCTGGACGTTCGCAATTTCGGTGTTGAGCTCTGGCCAGATTGAGCAGGAGAGGCTGTGTACGTTGGAAGTTTTAGTAGGCTAAACAAGTTCAGAGGCCAAGTGTTTGTGGTTCGTTTGAGAGGTTCCCAGTGGGAGATGAGGACCAGCAAGAGCTTTCAGGGCTGGCACCTTTAGTGTAGGAGCAATCCCTGGACGTTCGCAATTTTGGTGTTGTATTTCAGCCAGATTGAGCAGGAGAGGCTGTGTACGTTGGAAGTTTTAGTAGGCTAAACAAGTTCAGAGGCCAAGTGTTTGTGGTTCGTTTGAGAGGTTCCCAGTGGGAGATGAGGAGCAGCAAGAGCTTTCAGGGCTGGCACCTTTAGTGTAGGAGCAATCGCTGGACGTTCGCAATTTCGGTGTTGAGCTCTGGCCAGATTGAGCAGGAGAGGCTGTGTACGTTGGAAGTTTTCGTAGGCTAAACAAGTTCAGAGGCCAAGTGTTTGTGGTTCGTTTGAGAGGTTCCCAGTGGGAGATGAGGACCAGCAAGAGCTTTCAGGGCTGGCACCTTTAGTGTAGGAGCAATCGCTGGACGTTCGCAATATCGGTGTTGAGCTCTGGCCAGATTGAGCAGGAGAGGCTGTGTACGTTGGAAGTTTTAGTAGGCTAAACAAGTTCAGAGCCCAAGTGTTTGTGGCTCGTTTGAGAGGTTCCCAGTGGGAGATGAGGAGCAGCAAGAGCTTTCAGGGCTGGCACCTTTAGTGTAGGAGCAATCGCTGGACGTTCGCAATTTCGGTGTTGAGCTCTGGCCAGATTGAGCAGGAGAGGCTGTGTACGTTGGAAGTTTTAGTAGGCTAAACAAGTTCAGAGCCCAAGTGTTTGTGGTTCGTTTGAGAGGTTCCCAGTGGGAGATGAGGAGCAGCAAGAGCTTTCAGGGCTGGCACCTTTAGTGTAGGAGCAATCGCTGGACGTTCGCAATTTCGGTGTTGAGCTCTGGCCAGATTGAGCAGGAGAGGCTGTGTACGTTGGAAGTTTTAGTAGGCTAAACAAGTTCAGAGCCCAAGTGTTTGTGGTTCGTTTGAGAGGTTCCCAGTGGGAGATGAGGACCAGCAAGAGCTTTCAGGGCTGGCACCTTTAGTGTAGGAGCAATCGCTGGACGTTCGCAATTCCGGTGTTGTATTTCAGCCAGATTGAGCAGGAGAGGCTGTGTACATTGGAAGTTTTAGTAGGCTAAACAAGTTCAGAGGCCAAGTGTTTGTGGTTCCTTTGAGAGGTTCCCAGTGGGAGATGAGGACCAGCAAGAGCTTTCAGGGCTGGCACCTTTAGTGTAGGAGCAATCCCTGGACGTTCGCAATTTCGGTGTTGAGCTCTGGCCAGATTGAGCAGGAGAGGCTGTGTACGTTGGAAGTTTTAGTAGGTTAAACAAGTTCAGAGTCCAAGTGTTTGTGGTTCGTTTGAGAGGTTCCCAGTGGGAGATGAGGACCGGCAAGAGCTTTCAGGGCTGGCACCTTTAGTGTAGGAGCAATCGCTGGACGTTCGCAATATCGGTGTTGAGCTCTGGCCAGATTGAGCAGGAGAGGCTGTGTACGTTGGAAGTTTTAGTAGGCTAAACAAGTTCAGAGCGCAAGTGTTTGTGGCTCGTTTGAGAGGTTCCCAGTGGGAGATGAGGAGCAGCAAGAGCTTTCAGGGCTGGCACCTTTAGTGTAGGAGCAATCGCTGGACGTTCGCAATTTCGGTGTTGAGCTCTGGCCAGATTGAGCAGGAGAGGCTGTGTACGTTGGAAGTTTTAGTAGGCTAAACAAGTTCAGAGGCCAAGTGTTTGTGGTTCGTTTGAGAGGTTACCAGTGGGAGATGAGGACCAGCAAGAGCTTTCAGGGCTGGCACCTTTAGTGTAGGAGCAATCGCTGGACGTTCGCAATTTCGGTGTTGAGCTCTGGCCAGATTGAGCAGGAGAGGCTGTGTACGTTGGAAGTTTTAGTAGGCTAAACAAGTTCAGAGGCCAAGTGTTTGTGGTTCGTTTGAGAGGTTCCCAGTGGGAGATGAGGAGCAGCAAGAGCTTTCAGGGCTGGCACCTTTAGTGTAGGAGCAATCGCTGGACGTTCGCAATTTCGGTGTTGAGCTCTGGCCAGATTGAGCAGGAGAGGCTGTGTACGTTGGAAGTTTTAGTAGGCTAAACAAGTTCAGAGGCCAAGTGTTTGTGGTTCGTTTGAGAGGTTCCCAGTGGGAGATGAGGAGCAGCAAGAGCTTTCAGGGCTGGCACCTTTAGTGTAGGAGCAATCCCTGGACGTTCGCAATTTTGGTGTTGTATTTCAGCCAGATTGAGCAGGAGAGGCTGTGTACGTTGGAAGTTTTAGTAGGCTAAACAAGTTCAGAGGCCAAGTGTTTGTGGTTCGTTTGAGAGGTTCCCAGTGGGAGATGAGGAGCAGCAAGAGCTTTCAGGGCTGGCACCTTTAGTGTAGGAGCAATCGCTGGACGTTCGCAATATCGGTGTTGAGCTCTGGCCAGATTGAGCAGGAGAGGCTGTGTACGTTGGAAGTTTTAGTAGGCTAAACAAGTTCAGAGGCCAAGTGTTTGTGGTTCGTTTGAGAGGTTCCCAGTGGGAGATGAGGACCAGCAAGAGCTTTCAGGGCTGGCACCTTTAGTGTAGGAGCAATCGCTGGACGTTCGCAATTTCGGTGTTGAGCTCTGGCCAGATTGAGCAGGAGAGGCTGTGTACGTTGGAAGTTTTAGTAGGCTAAACAAGTTCAGAGGCCAAGTGTTTGTGGTTCGTTTGAGAGGTTCCCAGTGGGAGATGAGGAGCAGCAAGAGCTTTCAGGGCTGGCACCTTTAGTGTAGGAGCAATCCCTGGACGTTCGCAATTTCGGTGTTGTATTTCAGCCAGATTGAGCAGGAGAGGCTGTGTACGTTGGAAGTTTTAGTAGGCTAAACAAGTTCAGAGGCCAAGTGTTTGTGGTTCGTTTGAGAGGTTCCCAGTGGGAGATGAGGAGCAGCAAGAGCTTTCAGGGCTGGCACCTTTAGTGTAGGAGCAATCGCTGGACGTTCGCAATTTCGGTGTTGAGCTCTGGCCAGATTGAGCAGGAGAGGCTGTGTACGTTGGAAGTTTTAGTAGGCTAAACAAGTTCAGAGGCCAAGTGTTTGTGGTTCGTTTGAGAGGTTCCCAGTGGGAGATGAGGAGCAGCAAGAGCTTTCAGGGCTGGCACCTTTAGTGTAGGAGCAATCGCTGGACGTTCGCAATTTCGGTGTTGAGCTCTGGCCAGATTGAGCAGGAGAGGCTGTGTACGTTGGAAGTTTTAGTAGGCTAAACAAGTTCAGAGGCCAAGTGTTTGTGGTTCGTTTGAGAGGTTCCCAGTGGGAGATGAGGAGCAGCAAGAGCTTTCAGGGCTGGCACCTTTAGTGTAGGAGCAATCCCTGGACGTTCGCAATTTTGGTGTTGTATTTCAGCCAGATTGAGCAGGAGAGGCTGTGTACGTTGGAAGTTTTAGTAGGCTAAACAAGTTCAGAGGCCAAGTGTTTGTGGTTCGTTTGAGAGGTTCCCAGTGGGAGATGAGGAGCAGCAAGAGCTTTCAGGGCTGGCACCTTTAGTGTAGGAGCAATCCCTGGACGTTCGCAATTTCGGTGTTGTATTTCAGCCAGATTGAGCAGGAGAGGCTGTGTACGTTGGAAGTTTTAGTAGGCTAAACAAGTTCAGAGGCCAAGTGTTTGTGGTTCGTTTGAGAGGTTACCAGTGGGAGATGAGGGACCAGCAAGAGCTTTCAGGGCTGGCACCTTTAGTGTAGGAGCAATCGCTGGACGTTCGCAATTTCGGTGTTGAGCTCTGGCCAGATTGAGCAGGAGAGGCTGTGTACGTTGGAAGTTTTAGTAGGCTAAACAAGTTCAGAGGCCAAGTGTTTGTGGTTCGTTTGAGAGGTTCCCAGTGGGAGATGAGGAGCAGCAAGAGCTTTCAGGGCTGGCACCTTTAGTGTAGGAGCAATCGCTGGACGTTCGCAATTTCGGTGTTGAGCTCTGGCCAGATTGAGCAGGAGAGGCTGTGTACGTTGGAAGTTTTAGTAGGCTAAACAAGTTCAGAGGCCAAGTGTTTGTGGTTCGTTTGAGAGGTTCCCAGTGGGAGATGAGGAGCAGCAAGAGCTTTCAGGGCTGGCACCTTTAGTGTAGGAGCAATCCCTGGACGTTCGCAATTTTGGTGTTGTATTTCAGCCAGATTGAGCAGGAGAGGCTGTGTACGTTGGAAGTTTTAGTAGGCTAAACAAGTTCAGAGGCCAAGTGTTTGTGGTTCGTTTGAGAGGTTCCCAGTGGGAGATGAGGAGCAGCAAGAGCTTTCAGGGCTGGCACCTTTAGTGTAGGAGCAATCGCTGGACGTTCGCAATATCGGTGTTGAGCTCTGGCCAGATTGAGCAGGAGAGGCTGTGTACGTTGGAAGTTTTAGTAGGCTAAACAAGTTCAGAGGCCAAGTGTTTGTGGTTCGTTTGAGAGGTTCCCAGTGGGAGATGAGGACCAGCAAGAGCTTTCAGGGCTGGCACCTTTAGTGTAGGAGCAATCGCTGGACGTTCGCAATTTCGGTGTTGAGCTCTGGCCAGATTGAGCAGGAGAGGCTGTGTACGTTGGAAGTTTTAGTAGGCTAAACAAGTTCAGAGGCCAAGTGTTTGTGGTTCGTTTGAGAGGTTCCCAGTGGGAGATGAGGAGCAGCAAGAGCTTTCAGGGCTGGCACCTTTAGTGTAGGAGCAATCCCTGGACGTTCGCAATTTCGGTGTTGTATTTCAGCCAGATTGAGCAGGAGAGGCTGTGTACGTTGGAAGTTTTAGTAGGCTAAACAAGTTCAGAGGCCAAGTGTTTGTGGTTCGTTTGAGAGGTTCCCAGTGGGAGATGAGGAGCAGCAAGAGCTTTCAGGGCTGGCACCTTTAGTGTAGGAGCAATCGCTGGACGTTCGCAATTTCGGTGTTGAGCTCTGGCCAGATTGAGCAGGAGAGGCTGTGTACGTTGGAAATTTTAGTAGGCTAAACAAGTTCAGAGGCCAAGTGTTTGTGGTTCGTTTGAGAGGTTCCCAGTGGGAGATGAGGAGCAGCAAGAGCTTTCAGGGCTGGCACCTTTAGTGTAGGAGCAATCGCTGGACGTTCGCAATTTCGGTGTTGAGCTCTGGCCAGATTGAGCAGGAGAGGCTGTGTACGTTGGAAGTTTTAGTAGGCTAAACAAGTTCAGAGGCCAAGTGTTTGTGGTTCGTTTGAGAGGTTCCCAGTGGGAGATGAGGACCAGCAAGAGCTTTCAGGGCTGGCACCTTTAGTGTAGGAGCAATCGCTGGACGTTCGCAATTTCGGTGTTAAGCTCTGGCCAGATTGAGCAGGAGAGGCTGTGTACGTTGGAAGTTTTAGTAGGCTAAACAAGTTCAGAGGCCAAGTGTTTGTGGTTCGTTTGAGAGGTTCCCAGTGGGAGATGAGGAGCAGCAAGAGCTTTCAGGGCTGGCACCTTTAGTGTAGGAGCAATCCCTGGACGTTCGCAATTTTGGTGTTGTATTTCAGCCAGATTGAGCAGGAGAGGCTGTGTACGTTGGAAGTTTTAGTAGGCTAAACAAGTTCAGAGGCCAAGTGTTTGTGGTTCGTTTGAGAGGTTACCAGTGGGAGATGAGGAGCAGCAAGAGCTTTCAGGGCTGGCACCTTTAGTGTAGGAGCAATCGCTGGACGTTCGCAATATCGGTGTTGAGCTCTGGCCAGATTGAGCAGGAGAGGCTGTGTACGTTGGAAGTTTTAGTAGGCTAAACAAGTTCAGAGGCCAAGTGTTTGTGGTTCGTTTGAGAGGTTCCCAGTGGGAGATGAGGACCAGCAAGAGCTTTCAGGGCTGGCACCTTTAGTGTAGGAGCAATCGCTGGACGTTCGCAATTTCGGTGTTGAGCTCTGGCCAGATTGAGCAGGAGAGGCTGTGTACGTTGGAAGTTTTAGTAGGCTAAACAAGTTCAGAGGCCAAGTGTTTGTGGTTCGTTTGAGAGGTTCCCAGTGGGAGATGAGGAGCAGCAAGAGCTTTCAGGGCTGGCACCTTTAGTGTAGGAGCAATCCCTGGACGTTCGCAATTTCGGTGTTGTATTTCAGCCAGATTGAGCAGGAGAGGCTGTGTACGTTGGAAGTTTTAGTAGGCTAAACAAGTTCAGAGGCCAAGTGTTTGTGGTTCGTTTGAGAGGTTCCCAGTGGGAGATGAGGAGCAGCAAGAGCTTTCAGGGCTGGCACCTTTAGTGTAGGAGCAATCGCTGGACGTTCGCAATTTCGGTGTTGAGCTCTGGCCAGATTGAGCAGGAGAGGCTGTGTACGTTGGAAGTTTTAGTAGGCTAAACAAGTTCAGAGCCCAAGTGTTTGTGGTTCGTTTGAGAGGTTCCCAGTGGGAGATGAGGACCAGCAAGAGCTTTCAGGGCTGGCACCTTTAGTGTAGGAGCAATCGCTGGACGTTCGCAATTTCGGTGTTGAGCTCTGGCCAGATTGAGCAGGAGAGGCTGTGTACGTTGGAAATTTTAGTAGGCTAAACAAGTTCAGAGGCCAAGTGTTTGTGGTTCGTTTGAGAGGTTCCCAGTGGGAGATGAGGAGCAGCAAGAGCTTTCAGGGCTGGCACCTTTAGTGTAGGAGCAATCGCTGGACGTTCGCAATTTCGGTGTTGAGCTCTGGCCAGATTGAGCAGGAGAGGCTGTGTACGTTGGAAGTTTTAGTAGGCTAAACAAGTTCAGAGGCCAAGTGTTTGTGGTTCGTTTGAGAGGTTACCAGTGGGAGATGAGGACCAGCAAGAGCTTTCAGGGCTGGCACCTTTAGTGTAGGAGCAATCGCTGGACGTTCGCAATTTCGGTGTTGAGCTCTGGCCAGATTGAGCAGGAGAGGCTGTGTACGTTGGAAGTTTTAGTAGGCTAAACAAGTTCAGAGCCCAAGTGTTTGTGGTTCGTTTGAGAGGTTCCCAGTGGGAGATGAGGACCGGCAAGAGCTTTCAGGGCTGGCACCTTTAGTGTAGGAGCAATCGCTGGACGTTCGCAATTTCGGTGTTGAGCTCTGGCCAGATTGAGCAGGAGAGGCTGTGTACGTTGGAAGCTTTAGTAGGCTAAACAAGTTCAGAGGCCAAGTGTTTGTGGTTCGTTTGAGAGGTTCCCAGTGGGAGATGAGGAGCAGCAAGAGCTTTCAGGGCTGGCACCTTTAGTGTAGGAGCAATCGCTGGACGTTCGCAATTTCGGTGTTGAGCTCTGGCCAGATTGAGCAGGAGAGGCTGTGTACGTTGGAAGTTTTAGTAGGCTAAACAAGTTCAGAGGCCAAGTGTTTGTGGTTCCTTTGAGAGGTTCCCAGTGGGAGATGAGGACCAGCAAGAGCTTTCAGGGCTGGCACCTTTAGTGTAGGAGCAATCGCTGGACGTTCGCAATTTCGGTGTTGAGCTCTGGCCAGATTGAGCAGGAGAGGCTGTGTACGTTGGAAATTTTAGTAGGCTAAACAAGTTCAGAGGCCAAGTGTTTGTGGTTCGTTTGAGAA